>NW_026127246.1:0-26837 GCF_022985175.1 Labeo rohita | reverse complement strand
TTCTATTATTTGCAAGTAGTTCAAACTGATTTCAATACATTATTTTACTGTTATTCTTTCTGTTTTTCTGTTCCCTTTAAAGGGTTACTCCACCCCAAAATGAAAATGTTGTCATTAATCACTTTGCCCCTGGTCATTCCAAACCCATAAAAGCTTTGTTCATTTTCTGAACACAATTTAAGATATTTTGAATGAAAACCAGGAGGTTTGTTACTGTCTCATTGACTGCCAAGTAAATAACACTGTCAAGGCCCAGAAAAGTATGAAAGTCTTCATTAAAATAGTCCATCTGAAATCAGTGGTTCAATCGTAATTTTACGAAGCTACAAGAAATATTTTTGTACACAAAAATAACAACTTTATTCAATTCATCTCCTCTGCGTCACCATTTTGGAGAGTATCCGCTGGACGTAAATAGCGTACTCTGTTCTGTTAGTAACACCACACGAATACGTTTTCTACATTTATTTATGCTTTGATTTGAATGAAAACAGCGTATCCTGCGAGACGCAGCTGACACTCGACAGCCTACACTGGACCTTGACAGTGTTATTTACTTGGCAGTCAATGGGACAGTCACAAACCTCCTGTTTTCATTCAAAATCTTAAATTGTGTTTCAAAGAAGAACAAAGTGTTTACGGGTTTGTAATGACATAAGTAAGTGATTAATGACAATTTTCATTTTGGGGTGGAGTAACCCTTTAAATCCACTCAAATAATCTATTTGTTTAATTCCTTTAAATAAATAAAACACCATTAGTCTACTATTCTCAGGTTTTTGTGATAGTAATGCCATTGTCAATATGCACAAAATACATTTTCAAAAAACACACATAATCTTTTTATTATTATTATTATGAAGTTATTATTATTAGTATTATTATTAGTATCATTAGTATTATTATTATGACAAATTCTATTATAAATGATAACAATGACACACCTTAATATCTTAATTAAAGTGGATAGGTTATTGGAGGCAGTAAGGCTATTGGTACTAATAAATAAACAGTGAATAAGGGATTGAGGAAATTAAAAAAAATAATATAGAGATAGATCAGAAAAAGTAAGTTATTTCTTCTTTAAATAATTAAGTAATAGTAATGGTATTATTAAAATATTATTGTAATCTAATTTGTATAGAAATGTTATAAATACATTAAATACATTAAACATGCTAAGTTCTGTCATTACAAATGTATATAAAGTTCAACCGCTATTTAGTTATTCAAATGTATTATATTTATTAATTCATTTACTTCTTAAATTAATGATTTATTCATTCATTCATTTGATACTGTTGTCGATTACCCTGTCAGATGTTTCACTGTAATACACATTATATTTTTTCTGTAAGTTCTGCAAGCAATAACATGACATTACTGTTATTACAAAATAATACAAAACATCAGTAAGTTTGAATACAAAGTATGGCACCAGACTTATCAGATCAATCAAACTTCAGCAGCACTGATGACACTAATAATGCCTTCACGTCATTTGTATTTAAAATGCGTGGAACTCATCTCTAAATATGTTTTTTGTTCTATTATTTTTCATTATTTTACAAAACTGCATGAAAACACCAGTGACCTGAGAACAGACACAAGTTCTTCAACGTCATAATGTAGATGTGAACAAAAGGATTGTGTTCAGAGTTTCTATTCAAATTTATTACAATGACTTATAGTCAAACCAAATATGATTCAGACACCAGATTCAGTTTCATATATCAATATATTATAGTGTTTCTGTTTTAAACAGTTATTGTGCTTCATCACCATTTACAGCGTCTCTCATGTCTGTCTAGTAAAGTCCAGAAGAGGGTGCCAAAACACTTGACTTTCACTTCAAGATACTTTCAGCTGTATGTGATGAAGGTGAAACCTTCTGTCACACATTCAGCACTGTATGAGCTAATGAAAAACATTGAAGATATTAAACGTCTGTTGAAGATATTAAACCGTGAGTCTGTTTATTCTTTCATATGGCCGCTAGAAACAAGCTCCTACAACAAACAAACACCAGTTAGGAGCAAAACCAAAACATCAGAAACGAAGATCACTGATTAGCCTGAAAATACAAGAGAAATGATCTTCAATTTTCAATACTTCAATACTTGAAAGACAAATTACTTGAAAATCTGAAGAAGATGTATTAGCGCTGTAAAATCTACCTGTTATTGTTGTGTCATGTGAGGTCAATGTGATTTCTGTTATCATTTGAGTTTTCACTGATAATGACGACGATGATGATGATGATGAGTCATTTGTCTCTGTAATGACAGAAATGTTTTCACAGTAACACTGAGATACCAGTAAATAAACACCTCACATGCAGAACATTAATTTCACACGCACTTACTTTGCACATTAAAAATAAACCTGACAGCTTCTGTACGCTTTCACACATTCATGTTTGCAGGCACACAGTCACTCAGACAGAGCAGCAAAAACACTCACATTCATTTTCTAGTTATTATACTTTCAAACTATCATGTCCAAATAAAAACATAAAATATTTAAAACAAAATGACCAGTACTGACCAGTAACATTGCAGAGGACTGTGTCCTTGATCAGACTGAACTCCACACCAGTATTCAGCTGAATGTTGTTGAGTCACATGACTGATGGTTCCCGTCAGGAGCTGCTGCTCTTTGTCATCATACAGCTGTGTACGCCATAAGAGAAATCCTGGACTCCCGACACTGAGGTGGCTGTCTAGGGCACCTAGTGGACTGGGATGAATATGGTCCAGAAGAACACTCTTGGGTTCCTAGAGATAACATCTTTGACATTGCTCTGCTTCCTTCTTTCTATGACAGTCACCCAGAGGATGACCACCTCAATGTCCCTGGCTTTCAGGCTTTTTCTCGCTTCACTCATCAGCACCACCATAAAGGACTGTCACACACACTCATTGTCTGGTCTCAACTTGGATTTACCCAAGCACCTGTATACTTATCTTAGTATTGATCTTCCTTGTTCTCCATTCCCTGAGGTCCTGTCTCCTTGCTTTAGCTTCCAAGTCTGTTTCCCAAGGATTCCTGTAAATAAAGTGTTATCCTCATTATCGCTATTAGCGACATTCAAGGTGCGTGTGGTTCTGCTCACCTGGTTTGGATGACCTCCTATGAGTTGATTCCTGACAATCTTTAAAAAAAATGCAAAATGAGTACAAAAACTTCTGTTTTAAGACAATGTTTCATAACTAACAATAGAAGATCTAAAATACTAACTGATATAAATATTTACCAAAATACTTATGCAACCTGAAAATAAATATTACAATAATAATTAGCACCTTAGAATTAAAAAAAGAACCATTAAACATGAATTATGAAATATATGTTCACATGAAAAAGCAATACTCATGAGAGATTTCCATAAAAATATCAAGAATCTTTATTCAGACTATAATCTCAAAGAATAGAAATTGGCACAAGTGCAAACAGCAGCGGTTCCCATGATAGCCAAAAAAAAAAAAAAAAAAAAAAATGGACAGTTCTTGCTTTTTATGGAACAGTGCAACTTTATCTGTGCACATCATTATTTTATAAATTCAAATCTTTAAATAAAATAACTTTTTGCTTTCACACTTTTGTCTCTGAAATATTCAGTACTTATTTACAGCGAACACTGATCAAAAACTCAAGGGTTTTCTTCAGCGTTATTTAAACATGCTTCATATCAACATTCAAAAGTCTGACTTGCAAGACTGTCCTAAATATACAGCAGAAGAGAACCACAAATACCAATCATGAAAGCAAGTTTGAATGAATTAATCAAAAGTCGGTGATTACACTTAAATCAAATCACCATATCTACTAGTATCTGTAAATATTCAGCCGCAAAATACCATTTAAATATGAATCTTGAATGTTCTGCATGTCTCTTTAAGAATGAATGGTGCAGACGTACACTCGATGATTTCAGTGTCTGCCATAATAAATGCATGAACAACATCTCCAAAACTGCTCTGCTTCTACTGTTGAAAAATTAATGAAACGTTGTTACACAGTATTTCTTCCATCTTTTAAATTTTAACAGTACATCCCCTTTATTTGCCAAAAATTAAATTAAATTTTTATTAATTGAAAGATAAATTAATATTTTATGCCTTTATTTGATAACCAGAAAAACTGAAATGCACAACACAGAATTTCATAAGGCTGTTGTAAAAATAATTGTAAAAAATGTATGCATTCAAATAAATAGACATGCCAAAACAAAATTGGTAACATTAAAACATAAGGTGAGACAAAAATAAAACATTTCAAAGTGCCCTAAACATAACTTTTGATAAACTGACATTAAATTGTATAAGTTCCATAGTATTAATTTCATATATATATATATATATATATATATATTGTTTGTTTGTTTTTTATTAAAATAAAATAAATGTAACCATTAAAAAAAGGAGTCCAGAAAAATTAAAACAGAAAAAAAAATAAAAAAAAAAAAAATAAAATGAATTTGGAAAAAAATAAAATGGGGCCCTATTAAACATATATTTGTTACAGTTGCAAATACATTTTAAAATTTATTATTGTATTTGTGTTATGCATTTTGTAAGGTTATAATTTTGTTATAATACTTTTGTTTGCTATTAGCAGTGATTACTTTTTACTATTTTTCATAGAGTTACAACACTGTTTTGTGCCACTGCTTTGGCAAAGTATCTGTCAAATGAACTAAAATCAAAAGGACAACATGACTTTGCTCACACAAACAGTTCATGAGTTTTCAGAGTATCAGAAGAGGGGTGAGTCAGGTCTTGTTTCATTGTTCAATGCCCCCAGATCTCCCTAGAAGGATGCAGGTTCACACATCTGTGTCTAACACAATTTTAAGTATGATGTGAGCTCCCATCCACCACCACTAGCCCCTCACATTTTGGCACCAGCCCCGGATGTTTTTAAATCCTAGAAATGCTCCTGGTCAGGACAGTCCGCTTTCTTCACCATGGCGTAATTCATATCATCAGCAGATGAGATCAAGATCTGAGGATCACCAGTGACTTTATGAACCGTAGCATAAACACAGTCAGAAGAAACAGAGGGGTTTGTGGGTAATTGTCTGTGAGTGTTTTTAATCTCCTCATAAACACAACCAGTGTGAGGAACCTGCACAGACAAAGAGAAATTATTTACAGCTCTGAAGAGATTCATGATGGAAGGCATTACAATTTATTCTCATTATGAATAAAAATTAACATTTTATACAGTAACTGAACTAACCAAATCATGTTTTCCTGCTCCAGCCTGAGATGATGAATCACTGCCTGCCAAAGACAAGAGTCTTAAATTAATGACATTATATCACATTTTAACACTGAAATGTTTTCACACGACATCAAATATCTGCATTTTGAACATGTCTTGATAAAGCCTGTAGGTGGCGAAAGACTCAAAGTGGGAAAAGTGATCAATAAATCTGTTTTAAACTCAGTATAATTGCATCTAAAGACATTAGGAAGGAGTTTTACCTTGAGACTGATGCTTCTTACAGAGAAACAGAAATAAAAGATGACCAATGATCAGAACCAGAGGAACCAGAACCAGAGGAATGATCAGAGAAGAACCTGAAAACACAGGAGAAACAATCAGATCAATCAAACTGATCAATCTGTGCTAATTATCAAATCAGATCATTGGTGTCATCATTACATGACTTATTTTAGAGTTTAAAATGTAATATTTTTTATGTTAATACTATCTTTCAAGTGTCAGAGCTCCTCACAAATTACACCATGAATCACATTGTATTTCAGCACCTGCTGTTATGAAACCAGATGGAGATGAATAGGAAACTCTTGTGATCAGTGAAGTTCTGAATGATGATGGTGAAGAAACAGATGATGATGATGATGATGATGGTGGTGGTGAAGATGTTTCTGGAAAATCAGCATATAAAACAAAGCAACAGATTACTAAAGAATATTTTCACACACAGAACTTGACATCACGTTTCTCATGGTACTGTAAATATAAGTGTCATTCACACATTCACTAACCAGAGTTCATGTACAAACAAAATTGTGAGCTGTTTGAGTTTCTGTACATGAAGCCTGTGGTTTCTCAGTGAATGATACAGTTCATAGCAGGTTACTAGATCAGCACCGTTAACTGCAGCTTCTAAATATAGTACATTTCTACACAAAACTGCACTTGCATAGACTGTAATCATGAACTGCAATCAAACTTTAACTTACAGTTTAATTTTTTTAAACTGACAGAACATCTAAAATGAGCTTGTTGGTAAACCTGTATACACAGAATCAGGTATCTTACAAATGTTGATTACATTCGATTAAAATCAGTGAGAAAATCATCCGTACCAGTAACACTGATGAGGACTCGTGTGATGAAGCTCTTGTGTCCTTGATCAGACTGAACTCCACACCAGTATTCAGCTGAATGTTGTTGAGTCACATGACTGATGGTTCCCGTCAGGAGCTGCTGCTCTCTGTCATCATACAGCTGGATCTGTCCCTCAGCGCTCCATCTTCTGTTCTCCTTCACAGACGTCTCTTCAGCACAGAGATCAGATCCAGATCTCCTGCAGACAAACTTGACATCAGCACTGTGGGATTGTGGGTATTTGCAGCTGATGTTCACAGATCCTCCTGCAGCAGCTGATAGACTGATGCTCTTCTCACAACAATCAGCTGTTGGAGAAACAAATCAAGAGCAGCAATGATTGAATTAAACAACAGATTCATCAATTCACTACAGAAACGAATGAATGAAAGCAGCTCACTGTCTCTGATGTCCAGGTTAAACGCAGAGAAGAACCTGTAGTCTTCAGAAACCTTGACTACAATTCTATATTTCTTAGAATCTTTTACATTCAGGTCTGTGATAAACACACGTAATAGACGTGCAGATCTGTCATCATGAACAGAGAATCGGCCGTCATGTTTCCATTCTGCTGCTTTGTTAGTGTTTATTAGAGTAATACATTGATTTGCTCTAGTTTTACAGACATACTTCTCATGGTCTTTGTGTTGCTTCTTATATTTGTAGTTTAGAATGACGTTTCCTCCTGAAAATCCTCTCACAGCACTTATATTTTGACCTGTTGAACACAAACTCAGTATCAGTGTGATGTTCTTCTTCATTAATCGTGTAAAGAAATGACACTTCATCAACTTTTATTGACATGGTGAGATACGCACAAACACACATACAGTCTCTTGATTGCTGTGTTCTTTTTTTTATTATTATTTGTCATTTTGTTCTCAGTGAACATATATCTGATCACATTTCTGTTTCTGTTTAAGACTATTTTATGAAAATGACAGCATGAGATGAACGTGTGAACTGCAGTAATTACAGTCAGTGTTGAGTGATGTTGTGGAGATCGTGAGTTTGAGCGTCTCAGTTGCTTACCTTTTATAATGTTCAGATGCCATACTAAACTCTCTACTCCACAGTAGTATGTGCCAGAATCCCGTTCACTCAGATCTCTGATGGTCACAGTGAAAACTGCTGCTCTTGTGTCGTCATACAGAGAGAATCTTCCAGAATCAACCCATTTGTTTTTCTTTTCAGTCCTGATTTGGTCTGTGCACTCTGACCACTGTCCTCTACAAAAATACTTTGCAGTTGCTGTAAATGTTTTATTATATTTGCATGTGATGATGACTCCTCCTCCTGAATAACCTGTCACATTGATGGAGCTCACAACACCTACAACAAACCAGCATTAAAACACTTTAATAGATTGAGAAGAATAAACATACATAAAGTTTTAAACTGATATAAATGTTTTATATCGATTCAACAACATGTACTGAAGTTCAAGACTGTCCTCATCAAATCTGTGCTGGTTTAGTTCAGATTCTTACCAGGAATCATCAGCAGAGTGAAAGTCCAGATGATCTTCATTCTTCTCTTATTCAATGATCTTCTCTGTTGTTAGTAGATTCAGTTCTTCTGAAGCTCTCGATGTGTGTTCAGATGAGCTCTGAGTGTTTCTTTCCTGGTTACATGTTTAACATGAACTGATGAATGTGACAGAGACGCCCACTTCCTCTGAGAGAGAGAGAGAGAGAGAGAGAGAGAGAGAGAGAGAAAGAGAGAGAAATGGTTAATAAAGAGAGAAGTGAAACTAATATTTCACAATATTTCATGCTTCCACTTCCAGAAGAACAATTTATAAATAATTTACTGTCATCCCTGTCATCCAAGATGATGTTTTTTGAGGAAAATCATGTGGAAAGGTCACACCGAACTAGGCGGATCTACAGACCCTGTGTTTACAAAGCGAATGGGCAAAGACTACCCAACAAACATGAGACGTCCACCCGACGTGCAGATCATGTCTATATTCCGACAAAGACGTTGAAATGACGTCGTTTGGACGTACAGTGCTCAGTGGGTAAGAAAGTGCAAGTAAGTCAAATGCTGTTTACAAAGGTATGTGTGTGTGTGTGTGTGTGTGTGTGTGTGAATTATGAAGTTGTAGGAGAAAATAAGATGGAGTTTTTCGCTATACTCCACCTTTTTGAGCTGGAGTACACAGACGATGAACTTAGACGTGATTCGTAGTAGTGATGGGAAGTTCGGATCATTTTACCGACTCGGACCTTTGAGTCTCGTTCAGCAAAATGAATGAATCTTTTTTTGAGTCATTTCGTTCGTTTTAGCAAAATATAATTAAAATGTTACTTCCCTAACACATCTACTGCTTACACAAATGTTGATCACTACAAACAAAACAAAACTGTAATGCTATAAGAAACAGAAAATATTAATTCATTGTTTACCTGGGTCTTTAATGTATGATTAGCTCACCTCACCTCTTATCTCACAAGTTTTTGGGTTTGAATCATTCGTTCATCACGTGACAGCCCCTTAAGATGAACGAACGACACGAAAAACCCGAAGACTCGAAACAGTTGAACTAATTCCAGTACAGAACCTAAAAGGATGTTGCGCATGCGCGACTGAACGAATCACTCCCCGAGACGACTCGTTCTTCCAGAGTCACGTTAAAGGGTTTGTGTTTAAAAAGTAAACAAATTTTTATTATATTTACTAGATAAGAATCTTCGCCTCGGCTTGGATTACAAGTCTGTGCTGCATTTAAACTACATTTTGGAAGTTCAACATCGTGGGACATGCACAATTGAAGTCCATTATATGGAGAAAAATCCTGAAATGTTTTCCTCAAAAACCATAATTTCTTTACGACTGAAGACAGAAAGATATGAACATCTTGGATGACAAGGGGGTTAGTAAATTATCTTGTAAATTGTTGTTCTGGAAGTGGACTTCTCCTTTAAGAGCATCACATTGATTTTAGAGACAGTGACAGATGCAGTGACATCTGGTGGACAGACATGCAACTGCAGCGGCTCTTATTAAACTGAGGTGTCTTTCATTATTAGCTGTGTGCTGATTACATATAATGATTTATCATTGCTATATCATTACATTTCAGAGATGAATGTGATTACTAATAGCTTTCTCCAAGCACTATATATAGACTATATCGAGAGACTAAATTAATCTTAAAGAAAGAGTGCAATCGGTGGTGTGGTTCCCCTAGGCATCTAGGGGTCAGGAAGGACAGTAAGAGAGAAAACTAAAATAAAAAAGTAGTGAGGAAATGACAAGCAAGAACACACTTCAATCCTCTGTCCCAGAGAGAAGATGACACCAGTTAAATGTATATAAACATAAATAATTTTATTTACATGACAGAAAAGAACCCCCTACTCCCCTTAACTACAGGAAACAATTTTCCTTTGACATTAATGTCCATTTGCTATATGATCTGCTCACACAGTACATGTCATTTAAAATTAATCAGTTTCTGACACACATTCTCTGCTGTGGAGATGATGATGATGATAATGATGATAATGATGGTAATGATGATGGTGATGGTGATGATTGTGGTGATGTTGTTTCTGGAACATCTGCATATAAAACAACAAAACAATCAATTTCTAAAGGCTGTTTTTTTCCTCATACACAGAACTTGACATCTCATGTCTCATGGTGAATATGTATCAAATGTGTGTCATTATTCACTACCCAGAATTCATTGTTTGCTGATAGAGCAAGACACCCAAGTGCTAAAAACTGCACTAATACTGCATCCAGATAAGCACACCTGAACTAGTTAAAAACTGTAGTATACTGTAGTGTCCAAATGGCCAACTAATGCTGCAACACCAAACACTGTAGAAACATGCATTTACCACATGCAGAACTTCTGTGTGTTATGATATTTTAGTATCTAGATAATGAAAACAGGTATTTGCAATTCTGACAGAGACAATGTAAGCTGGGAAATGAGTGTGAAATGAAACAAACACATATAACATCTCAGGGTATACACGTGTATCCACGGTTCCCTGAAAAGAGGAACAAGACACTGCGTCCCCTAGGGGTCACTATGGAGAATGCCTTCAGCATGACTGACATCTGAAGCATTTATCCAATTGGCAGAAAGCAACACTTTCTGTCTAAAGAGAAACCCAGAGCATGCAAACAGAGATAAATCACAAACTTAGCAGGGTGGTGAAATATGACAGAACTTGACGAGAGTATTACACCTGCATTAAAAGCTACAGCAATAGACAACTCACTTTTAGTTAAAAAGCAGAGCTAGAAATGAAACACATCTAACATAAAGAATCCTTGCTGAATAGGCAAACATTATAGAATTGTCAGAAACATCATAAGTTCAGCTTCAGGACCCGATCTCAGCATGTGAGAAACCACATGAAACTCAGCCTCCAGCCCCCTCACAGGAGAGGAGAAGAAGAGCGGGAAGGAAGGTGAAGGGACCAGGGATGGAGAGAGATGTAATTTCTTCATACCTCGAGAACTTTCAGAACACATGACCAGCATTTACATTGCATCTTGTCTCGTTTTCGTCATGTGATTGTTTGTTGACGAAGATATTTAGTCATAATTTTCGTTGGCGAAAGCAACACTAGTCGGTGCGATGTAGTCCACAGGAGTAGGACTATCATGCCAGGACAAGAAATGCTCATCCGATTTGTCATGAGGGGTTTCCTGTCTCTTGCACCTCCAGGGATGATCTAAATTCCTATTCTTAAAATCTGCAGCCAGCATAACTTGAGACCCCCATGACCTCAGTTATCACCGAGCCACAGCCTTGGTGACTTTTGACTCTCTTCCCTCAAGAGAAGATTTATTTGCAAACAGAGCTTCTTCATAGGGAAGCGCTCACAGTAAACACATTCAGCTCCCTCATGAAATGAACTTGAATGTTATTTAGATCACACATACGTCATGCAAATCACTACAGTAAGTGCTAGGTATCTCTGACATGGAGGAACGCACTTCTTAAAACACTTTATGTTGGGATCCATGATACAGCACACAACAAACAAAAGACTTCCTGAAAGCAAAAAGGAGGATGACGTATTCTACAAGTGCACTTTTATCCCCCAGTAGCACCAGTAGTAATGTCACAGGCTAACATCAGCCAGTTTCACTGTTGTGTTTTGGTACATGCTTCAGACACCGATCAGGCCAAAGGCATTCCCTATAGCGAACCCTAGTGGATGCACTGTGGAGTTCCCACATGAAAGGGAACAATATTGTGTGTTCATTTAAAGAATGAAAGAATAAAACACACAAACACTGTCCTCTGTTTTACTCTGTATGCAGTTTCTCATTGAGCAGAACAACAACATTATTTACAAAACTGCACTTTCACCTGCACAGACTGCATAAACTGCAGTTTTTTTTTTTATGGAAACTTCCTCTTTTTAACTGTGGTTTGTGGTTTTGCTCTGTTAAACAGACAGAACATCTAAAATTATCCTGCTGGTAAACCTGAATGAACAGAATCAGGTCTCTTACAAAATGTCACTGATCACTTTCTTTGCACAGTCAAGCAACATGATACAAGACACCCCGTGATCTGCAGATTGGAAGCTAGTTGTGACTTTAAATTACACTATTATTAAAGTAAGTGAGAAAATTATCCATACCAGTAAAGTTGATGAGGACTCGTGTGATGAAGCTCTTGTGTCCTTGATCAGACTGAACTCCACACCAGTATTCAGCTGAATGTTGTTGAGTCACATGACTGATGGTTCCCGTCAGGAGCTGCTGCTCTCTGTCATCATACAGCTGGATCTGTCCCTCAGCGCTCCATCTTCTGTTCTCCTTCACAGACGTCTCTTCAGCACAGAGATCAGATCCAGATCTCCTGCAGACAAACTTGACATCAGCACTGTGGGATTGTGGGTATTTGCAGCTGATGTTCACAGATCCTCCTGCAGCAGCTGATAGACTGATGCTCTTCTCACAACAATCAGCTGTTGGAGAAACAAATCAAGTGCAGCAATGTTAGAATTAAACAACAGATTCATGAATTCACCACATAATCAAATGCATGAATGAATGAAAGCAGCTCACTGTCTCTGACGTCCAGGTGAAACTCAGAGAAGAAACTGTATACGGTTAGAAACTTCAGAAACTTTGACTATAATTTTATATTTTCCAAAATCATTCACATTCAGCTCTCTGATAAACACATGTAAAAGATGAGCAGATCTGTCATAAACAGAATCGGCCGTCATGTTTTCATTCTGCTGCTCTGTCAGTGTTTATTAGAGTAAAGCATTGATCTGCAGACGTCTTACAGATGTCTATCAAAGGATTCTCTTCTAGTGTCTTATGTTTGTAGTTTATAATGATGTTTCCCCCTGAATATCCTGCCACTGTCCTGATTTTTTCATCTGTTAAATACAAACCCATTTCATTTATAACTTTGTACTCAATGAACACATATCTGGTCACTTAAATGTTCAACTTGTCTGTTGCAGCATTAATGAATGCAGGTCAAGATCACTGCATTTTGCTAGGATTTAAATCAAACTTCGCTTATCAATACATACATAAAACACGTGCATATACACCTACGTCAAAAAACACTGGTTATTCGCTTTACCACTTACGCCATTGGAAACATATTTAAATTGCCGTGTTTTGTAGTGTTGTCACGTTAGTGCGCAGAGGTAATATACATAGTAAGGCACCACACTACAGAAAATGGCATATACTCCCCACCCACATTTATTTTGCTTCCGACGCCCATGCTTTTACTGCATGTGATAATTCATACTCAGAAAGTAGAACAGAGCATAGTTAAAACAATTTAAATAGAGACCAAAATTTTTCAAACATGATAGAGAGCTATAGACAACTACAGAACCTATAATAGTGTAAGGCGTGGAGTTTTAGCTGCCCGTGGGAGGATGTAAATAAAGACGATAGACTTGAAAATACCGACGACTAGTAATTTTATTGAGCAAAGGCCTAAAACTCGGGAAGAGATCAATCACCATGGTTATCGGCTTCATTCGGGACGGTGACGAGTCTGCCTACAGACAGGAGGTAAAAGAGCTGGCTGTCTGGTGCAGTCACAACAACCTGGAGCTGAACAAGCTTAAAACTGTAGAGATGATAGTGGACTTCAGGAGGAACCCCCCTGCACATTCCTCACTCACCATCATGGACAGCACTGTGGCTACAGTGGAGAAATTCAAGTTCCTGGGATGTTTCATCTCCCAGGACCTGAAGTGGGTCACTCACATCGACTCCATTGTTAAAAAGGCCCAACAAAGGTTGTACTTCCTTCGCCAGCTGAAGAAGTTTAACCTACCACAGGAGTTGCTGAGACAGTTCTACTCAGCCGTCATCGAGTCTGTGCTGTGCACATCAATAACTGTCTGGTTTGGCTCAGCTACAAAATCAGACATCAGAAGATTACAGAGAACGGTCCGGACCTCTGAGAGGATTATTGGTGCTCCCCTGCCCACCCTTCAGGAACTATATACATCCAGAGTGAGGAAAAGAGCTCAGAAAATCACTCTGGACCCCTCGCACCCAAGCCATCCCCTCTTTGAACTCTTACCATCCGGCCGGCGCTACAGAGCCCCAAATATCAAGACTACAGACGCATGAACAGTTTTTTCCCCCAGGCAATCCACCTTATGAACAGTTAAAATGTTCCTCCCATTGTGCAATAAAAATTTGTAGAATAATCTGACATCTACTGCTACCACCTCCACCCTAATACATCCCTAACACATCCCTGCATTCCATCCTATCACATATAGCACAACTGTACATACCACCTAGTTATTTGTCAATTTATTTTTAACAAATTATAATTATTATATTCTATTTTATTTTTGTTCTATTTATATTCTATTTATGTTCTATGTGTATTTTTCTTATTCTCTTATTTTTATTGTCTGTGCGTTGTTGTCTCTGTGTACTGGAAGCTAATAACACTGAAACAAATTCCTTGTATGCGCAAGCATACTGGGCAATAAAGCTCTTTCTGATTCTGATTCTAATCTCTGTGCCCGCCACAATCTACTCTGCTCTCCTCAGAAACATGCAAAAATAGAATACAATTAATATTAAACAAACAATTTCACAATAGCCTACATACTAATAACATCCTAAATATCTTCTGTAGCCTAATTTGCACGCATTGGGTAGTCCTGCTCTAAACGCGGGGTATTAAAATTGCTTTTGAATGCGCGTGCGCGTTTTACTTTCGGTTTTGTTTGAACGATCGCGCGAACTCTCGGCGGTGCTGAACGGGATTTTGAAAAGTGCCCAGTGGAAGTTCGCCCCTGGTACAATGTATGCTATATTAAATGTCTTTTTAAAACACTATTTTAATGCATTAAGTCACGTTAAGCGTTTTAAAATGCCCCGGCATCTGGAGAAGTGCCGCTGCTTCCTTTTACACTGAAATGCCTTCCGTTTGCACTGAAAAGTTCACGCACATCCACATATGAAATCACTTGCATATATGTATATACACAATCCTACGTGGCGCCTCATAAAAAGATGTTACTTTGTTATTTAGAAATTAATAATAATATGTTAGGGGTTACATGTGTGAACTAGTAATTAAAGTCAATGTTGTCGAGATCATCATGGGTTACTCACCTATCATAATGTTCAGATTCACTTTAATGTAGGGATCTTTACTCCAAGAGATATCAGATGCACACTGGTACGTCCCAGAATCCTGTTCACACAGATCTCTGATGATCACAGTGAAAACTGCTGCACTTGTGTCGTCAAACAGAGAGAATCTTCCATCATCAAACCATTCATTTTTATTATTAGTCCTGATTTTGTTGATGCACTCTGACCACTGTCCTCTACAAAAATACTTTGCATTTGCTGTATATTTTCTATCATATTTGCATGTGATGATGACTCCTCCTCCTGAATATCCTGTCACACTGATGGAGCTCACAACACCTACAACAAACCAACATCTTAATACAACACTGATATATTCATGAGACTAACCAGAGATGAACTTTTAAATTGCAATCAAAGTTTTTCAGTCAATTCAGCAACACAAACTGAAGTTAAACTCACTGTGCTGTTTTTAGTGATTTAGTGTGAGTTCAGATTCTTACCAGGAATCATCAGCAGAGTGAAAGTCCAGATGATCTTCATTCTTCTCTTATTCAATGATCTTCTCTGTTGATAGTAGATTCAGTTCTTCTGAAGCTCTCGATGTGTGTTCAGATGAGCTCTGAGTGTTTCTTTCCAGGTTACATGTTTAACATGAACTGATGAATGTGACAGAGACGCCCACTTCCTCTGATAGAGAGAGATAATAAATAGAGAAGTGATGGTAATAAATGTTCATATGAAAGTGCAAGACTCATGGACAGTAGAATACAACTTTGACTTTAAAGCATTATTTGAGAGATTTCAGCAAAAACATTTATTCAGAGACTAAAAATTGACAGAGACATCTAGTGAACACACTATAACAAAGCATTCAGCTCATTGAGATTCTCTGCTGTGGCTCGTCAGGCAGTGTGATGATTGACAGCAGCGTATTCACTGAAATCCTGATTATTCCTCAAACTGACACTGTCAGGACAGTCTGCTGTCTTCTGGAAATTCACCACAGTGTAATTCAGATCATCAGCAGATGTGATGACGACCTGAGAGTCACCAGTGGCTTCATGAACCGTACAGTAAACACAGTCAGGAGAAACAGAGGGATTTGTGGGTAATTGAGCAGTGGCATAAACAGTGTTAGATGAATCAGAAGGGTTTGTGAGTAATTGTTTCTGAGTGTTTTCAATGTTCTCATAATCACAACCAGTGTGAGAAACCTGTGAAAAGACAGAGAAATTATTTACAGCTCTATAAAGAGATTCATGAAGGAAGACGTCAGAATTTATTGTCATTATGAATACAAATTAACATTTTATAAAGTCACTGAACTAACCAAATCACGTTTTCCTGCTTCAGCTTGAGATAATGAACCAGCGCCTGCAAAAAAACAAGAGTCTTTAATTAATGTCATTATATGACAATTCAACACTGATGTCTAATGGACATGTTTTAACGTGTCATCAAATATCTGCATTTTGCTCAAGTCTTGTTGCAGCCTGTAGGTGGTGACAGACTCACAGTGGGAAAACAGATCAACAAATCTTTGTTTTAAACTCAATATAAAGGGAGTTTCTACATCTCAAGACATTGAGAAAGAGATTTACCTTGAGACTGATGCTTCTTAAAGAGAAACAGTAATAAGAGACCAGTGATGATCAGAGCCAGAAGAACCAGAACCAGAGGAATGATCAGAGAAAAGCCTGAAAACACAGGAGAAACAATCAGATCAATCAATCTGATCACTCTGAGCTAAATATCAGATCAGATCATTGGAGTAGCTTGAGTTACTATTCAGTTTGTGCTAAACACACTTTTTGAGCACAAAATCATTCTAAACTGGCTCAGTTTAAGAGAGTGTAGCCTGAGCTTAATACATCGAAAAACAAACAAAACAAAACAAAAAAACAAAACAAAAACTAAAAATGTTTTTGAGGATGGAAACGCAGTTTCCCATCTAGTTAAGAGTTATACATTTTATTTCTGAAACCATGAAAAGTGTTTGAGTCACTGTAAGTCAAAAGTAAATTTATTCCACACAAACACTTACACATATTACATATTAAATGTATTAAAACACATTACTAATTTTAGAATCGAAAATCTATTTTTTTTTATGCCTACTAATATCTTTTAGACACTGGGGCGTCAGAACTGCTCACAAGCTACGTCATTAATCACATGTGTCTATTTCAGCACCTGCTGCTGTTGATTTGGAAACTCCTGTGATTTGTGAACTTCTGACTGATAATGAAGATGAAGAAGCAGATGTTAATGGTGATGATGATGATGATGATGATGATGATGATGATGGTGATGATGATGATGGTAAAGGTGTTTTTGGAATATCTGTACATAAAGCAACAAAACAATGAATTTCTCAAGGTTGTCTTTTCACACACAGAACTTGACATCTCTTTTTCTTGTGTTAAATGGTAAATCTAAGTGTTATTGATGTCATTTACAGTCACTACCCAGAATTCATGTCTGCTGACACAGAGACACCCAGAAAAAAAATTGTGAGCTGTTTGTTTGAGTTTCTGTAAAAGAAGTCTGTGGTTTCTCAGAGAATAATACAGTTAATAGCAAGTTACTCGATGAACACTAATACTGTATCTAGATTAGCACACTTAAACTTATTAAAAAACTACAGTAACACTGTGTACAAATGAGCACAATAATGCTGCAACACCAAACACTGCAGTAAAACCAAATGACCAGACAGAAAACTAAAAACTGCTGCGGTTTTCAAAACACATTCAGATCTGCAGATACAGAATGAAGTGAAGAATAAAACACACAAACTCAGTGATTTACTCTGTGTGCAGTTTCTCACTGAGCAGAACAACAACATTATTCACAAAATAATGCACTTTTACCTGCATAGACTGCAACCATGATCTGCGATTTGTTTTTATAAAGACATGATACAAGAAACACTGTGATCTGCTGAATGGAAGCTAGCTGTGATTTTGATTACATTCTGATTAATATGGGTGAGACAATCATCCGTACCAGTAACACTGATGAGGACTCGTGTGATGAAGCTCTTGTGTCCTTGATCAGACTGAACTCCACACCAGTATTCAGCTGAATGTTGTTGAGTCACATGACTGATGGTTCCCGTCAGGAGCTGCTGCTCTCTGTCATCATACAGCTGGATCTGTCCCTCAGCGCTCCATCTTCTGTTCTCCTTCACAGACGTCTCTTCAGCACAGAGATCAGATCCAGATCTCCTGCAGACAAACTTGACATCAGCACTGTGGGATTGTGGGTATTTGCAGCTGATGTTCACAGATCCTCCTGCAGCAGCTGATAGACTGATGCTCTTCTCACAACAATCAGCTGCTGGAGAAACAAATCAAGTGCAGCAATGTTAGAATTAAACAGCAGATCAATGAATTCTTCCAAATAATGCACAAATGAATAAAAACAGCTCACCATCCTCAATATTCAGGTTTAGTTTAGAGAAAAATCTGTGGTCTTCAGAAACTTTAACCATAATTTTATATTCTCCAGAATCATTCACATTCAGCTCTTTAATAAACAAATGCAAAAAACCTGCAGAACTGCCATTTGAATGTTGAATTGTCCATCATGTTTCCATTCTGCTGCTCTGTGCTTGTTGGTTTAAAACATTGGTCTGCTCCACTTTTACAGATGGCTATCAAAGGCTCTTTAGGTTTGTTCTGATATTTGTAGTTTATAATTATGTTTCCTCCTGAATATCCTGCAACTGTACTAATTTTGAAGTTGAACACAATCTCAGACACATCAGTGTGATGTTGATGTTCTTCATCATTCTTTAAAGAACGGTACTTCATCTTCATTCATTGACAGTGAAAGACACACTTCTGGTTTGCCCTCCTTGTGGGGACTCTCCATACACATAATAGTTTTTATACTGTACAAACTGTATATTCTCTCTCCCTACACCACACGATACATGAGGGAGACATGCAAACACAAAAAATTGGCATTAAAAAAAAAAAAAAAAAAAAAATATATATATATATATATATATATATATATATAGTACAGACCAAAAGTTTGGACACACCTTCTCACACTTTCAAAGTTTTCCCAATTTTTCAGACTGACTGACCTTCATTTCTTAAAGTAATGATGGCCACTCGTTTTTCTTTACTTAGCTGCTTTTTTTCTTGCCATAATACAAATTCTAACAGTCTATTCAGTAGGACTATCAGCTGTGTATCCACCTGATTTCCGCACAACACAACTGATGGTCCCAACCCCATTTATAAGGCAAGAAATCCCACTTATTAAACCTGACAGGGCACACCTGTGAAGTGAAAACCATTTCAGGTGACTACCTCTTGAAGCTCATCAAGAGAATGCCAAGAGTGTGCAAAGCAGTAATCAAAGCAAAAGGTGGCTACTTTGAAGAACCTAGAATATGACATATTTTCAGTTGTTTCACACTTTTTTGTTATGTATATAATTCCACATGTGTTAATTCATAGTTTTGATGCCTTCAGTGTGAATCTACAATTTTCATAGTCATGAAAATAAAGAAAACTCTTTGAATGAGTGAATGAGAAGGTATATATTGTAGGAGCCGATGATCCTCCCGTGAAGTCACATACACAGGAACTCTCGCAATGCCAGTGCGAGATCGTAAAATAATAAGCTCTTATCAGACAGGAAGATCCAGGAAGGCCCAGGAGGAAAGACCATTTGCTTATCAACCACCTGGCCCATCCTTTTCTCTAGCAACAGGGGGCAGGTCACTACAGAGAAGAGGCCAAGGATCTAAGCTATCACACTCATACAAAACAATCACATATATATTCCGAATGCACAATCAGAAACCTCTCATGTTTGATATCAATTTTATAGTCTCAGTGCGGTTGGAAATAATATCTCAGTCCCATACCAGTTGAACAGACCAGAAATAAAGATCTGAAACTTAAGGAAAACTCTGTTCTCCTGATATGGGTGGTGTTGCTGAAGAGGTCTGTACCACATGCTGTCTTCACACCCCCAACTTTAGGCTTCAGCAAAAGGTCCTGTGAAGTTTTATTACGCTAAATTTATGATTGTAATGTTCTGATCTGGGTACTTAAAGAGGATTAGCGAAACATTCAGGGAAGCATCTGTAACCAGAACTTCCCGCACGATTGTCGTGTGTCTCTCTATTTGCCAGGTATGCTGACTCTTTGTTAGTATTTTTATTTTCTCGGTTTTGAATTCTATGCTGATCAGTAATGTAACTAAAATGTGATGTTTTCCTATAAAGGTTGTATTTCTTTTTTATTAATTGAACGTACTTTTGATTGAGCTTCCATTGCTATTTTTAAATATGCCTGGCATAAATAAATGTGAACTTTGACTTATTCTGGACTTCTTGGAAATGATTTTCTAGTAGGTTAATGTGTAGGGTGCTTTTCTCAAGACTGCGCCAGGGCAGCCCAAGCCGGAAGTACCGACTGATGAGCCATGGGGACATCACTAGGGCTCCGGATGTTGAGCTGTCACTGGCTTAACACGATGTAGCTCTCGCGATTATGGGGGAAATATATACTTTATGTTGAGAGCACGCAGGCGCGGCCCACTTTAAGATATGATAATCGCTCTGCATCCTCTGAGTAAGTCAGAAACTGGCGAGCTTGTGTCGACGAATTCGCCACGGCCGGGGTGTAAATCGAAAGCGGCACCAGTCCCTAACGAACGAAATATTGAGATTACGGGATTTCCAGAATATTCAAATGTCTAAATTATTATACAGAAAATTGGCCGTGATCAGCAAATTATAGAATACAAACCAGAATTAACAAACGATTCATAATTGGGGTCAGACTAAATTATTAATGGAGTCAGATTTTTGTTTGGAAACTAAATTTTAATATTTCAAAGTAATTTTTACAGAAGTGCCGAAAAAACTCGACACGCAAGAAACCTTCAGCTGGACCGCTAGGCTTGCCGTAGCGGGAGGAGCCTTACAATATATATATATATATATATATATATATATGAGCTTGTTTCTGTTTTGCTTGTGACCCGAGTGCTCATGAGTCATTATGTATTCAGATTTAAGACAGAAAAAAAAAAATAAATAAAATACTTGAAAATAATTGATCATGACATTCATTATGTTACGAGTTTAAATCTGATATTGCAAGACAAAAATCATTATATTTACCATGGTTATTTGATGTTCTGGTTATTTTTTTTCATTACATGTGTAAATCATAGTAATTACAGTCAGTGTTGAGTGTGGTGATGTTGTCGAGATCATCATGGGTTTGAGGGTTTCAGTTACTCACCTGTTAAAACATTCAACTTCACTTCAGTGTATGAATCTTTACTCAAAGAGAGATCAGATGCACACTGGTACGTCCCAGAATCCTGTTCACTCAGATCTCTGATGGTCACAGTGAAAACTGCTGCACTTGTGTCGTCATACAAAGAGAATCTTCCTTTATCAGCCCATTTCTCTTTCACTTCAGTCTTGATGAGATCAGAGCATACTAGATACTGTCCTTTACAAAAATACTTTGCATTTTCTGTATATTTTCTATCATATCTGCATGTGATGATGACTCCTCCTCCTGAATATCCTGTCACACTGATGGAGCTCACAACACCTACAACAAACCAATATCTTAATACAACACTAATATATTCATGAGACTGAATAGAGATTAACTTTTACATTTCTTAGACAACATGAACTTAAGTTAAAGACTCTCTTCCTGTTGCAAATCTGCTGTTTTCAGTGCTGTTCACTGACTAATGTGATTGTGATAGTAGATCATTGGATTCTTACCAGGAATCATCAGCAGAGTGAAAGTCCAGATGATCTTCATTCTTCTCTTATTCAATGATCTTCTCTGTTGTTAGTAGATTCAGTTCTTCTGAAGCTCTCGATGTGTGTTCAGATGAGATCTGAGTGTTTCTTTCCTGGTTACATGTTTAACATGAACTGATGAATGTGACAGAGAGACGCCCACTTCCTCTGAGAGAGAGAGAGAGAGAGAGAGAGAGAGAGAGAGAGAGAGAGAGAGAGAGAGAGAGAGAGAGAGAAAATATATATATTTTTATAGTATGTAGTATGTATGTATGTATTTATTCATTTTCTCTCATTTATTACTCATTTTATTGTCTCCTCTATTGCTTTGAGGGTGTAATTATATTCTGTGCTTTGGCAATACTGTAACACAAATGTCATGCCAATAAAGTAACTTGAACTTGAACTTGAACTTGAGAGAGAGAGAAATGGCTAATAAAGAGGGAAGTGAAACTAATATTTCTTACATGCTTCAAATGAAACTCATCACAGAAAACATTATTTCACTAATGTTAGCTATTATTTGAAAGGTTAATTTTTCAGAGTCGTAATATTTATTGTTTTAAAGTGTTTAAGAGTTTAATAAAGTGTTTCTAAAGAGCATCACATTGATTATAGAGACAGTGACATCTGGTGGACAGACATGCGAACAGCAGCGGTTCTTGTTAAACTGATGTGTCTTTCATTATTAGCTGTGTGCTGATTACATGTCATTACCTTTCATTTGAGAGATGAATGTGATTACTAATAGCTTTAGCCAAGCACTATATATAGACTATATCGAGAGACTAAATTAATCTTGAAGAAAGAGCACAATTGGTGATGTGGTTCCCCTAAGCATCTAGGGGTCAGGAAGGGAAGTAAGAAAGAGACAGAAAAAACGTAGCGAGGAAATGACAAGCAAGATCACACTTCAATCCTCTGTCTCAGAGAGAAGATGACACCAGTTAAATTTATATAAACATAAATAATTTTATTTACATGACAGACAGAAAAGAAAATGAATGGGTGCAAAGGCTCAGTGAAGAGCAAGGCCTAAAATAACCAACAAAATAGATCAGTATAGATCAACTATTTTTAGGAGGAGCTCTAACTAAACTTAAATAAAAGAAAATACATATACAACAAACTTTCCTCACCTCCCTTGTACAAAAACAGACAAAAGCAGTATTAAAAGAAAAATACTCTCTCCCTACAGCATCACTCTTAACATTCACAATCTAGTATTTAGACTCAGAACAGAAGAACCACAATAACTTTTGCTCAATCTCAACCTGGAACAAAATCCATTAACAGTTCCTGCTAAAACTCAATTAGACACTGCTAACACACAGCTATTGTCTCTACATGAGAAAACAAGCACAAAGTTCAGTCTGGAGCAGGGGAGACGTGTGTCTCTCCAAGAAAAAGCTGAACTGCCCCAATATCCCTTTGGTGTCAGGCCACTCTCACAAACAAAATACAGGTGATTATTGTTTGCCCTGAGAATGAGCAGAGAGAGAGAGAGAGAGAGAGAGAGAGAGAGCAAAAACAAAGGTGTGGTATTCAACCACGCACACACCTTTGTAAACAACAGTGGAACAAATATAACAATAAATAATAATACATATACATCCATATGGACATAACAGAGGTCAAGATGAAAAAGAAAAAAACAAAACAAAACAAAGAAACAGAAACAACAGAAAACAACAACAACAAAAAACAACAACAACTACAACAACAACAACAAAAACACTGGAACTTAACAGTATAAATGGATTGTTTGTTCAGTCTGACGAAGCTCCACATTATAACAATGACAGTATAGAGAGATGCAAATAAAGTATGAGTTTTAAAGGGTCATTTTTATTTGCGTATCACTTCTCACATTCAGTGCTGTTTCAAAGCAGCTTTACAGAAAATCATACACTAAGCCTCAAATAGCCTACACAACTGTAGAAAGCAAGAAAAAAAAAAAACTACATTAAATGTTTATGTTTTAGAAGTAACAATCAGACTCATCTGGAGGAAACTGTTTTCCTCTGACATTATAATCAATGTTCATTTGATCTGTTCTCACAGAATACTGAACACTGAACATCTCAAACTCCTGTAAAATAAATCAGTTTCTGACACACATTCTCTGCTGTGGAGATTCAACTGATGATGATGATGAAGAAGAAGAAGAAGAAGAAGAAGAAGAAGAAGATGATGATGATGATGAAGATGATGATAATTGTGGTGATGAAGACGTTTCTGGAACATCTACATAGAAAACAACAAACCAGTGAATTTCTAAAGCTTGTTAAAGGTTTTATTTTATTATTGTTTTGTTTTTCACACAAAGAACTTGACATCCTGTGATCAGTGGTAAATATAAGTGTTATTAATGCCATTTACACAGTGACTACCCAGAATCCATGCTTTACAATATTTAGAAATAAATATTATTCATACAATATTTAGAAATAGCTGTTATGCGAGCTGTTTGTTTGAGTTTCCGTGTCTGAAGCCTGTGGTTTCTGAGTGAATAATACAGTTATCAAGTTGCTGAATGAGCATCTTTAACTGCAGCTTCTTAGTATAAGACTGTTAAAAACCACATCCAGATGAGCACATCTGTAATAGTTAAAAAAAAAAAAAACTACAACAATACTGTGTCCAAATGACCGACTAGTGTTGTAACACCAAACACTGTAGAAATATGCAGTAACCACATGCAGAACTAAAACGTAGCCAGCCAATCAGAATTGAGTATTCAAACAGACCATGAATGGAGAAAATCATCTGTACCAGTAACGCTGATGAGGACTCGTGTGATGAAGCTCTTGTGTCCTTGATCAGACTGAACTCCACACCAGTATTCAGCTGAATGTTGTTGAGTCACATGACTGATGGTTCCCGTCAGGAGCTGCTGCTCTCTGTCATCATACAGCTGGATCTGTCCCTCAGCGCTCCATCTTCTGTTCTCCTTCACAGACGTTTCTTCAGCACAGAGATCAGATCCAGATCTCCTGCAGACAAACTTGACATCAGCACTGTGGGATTGTGGGTATTTGCAGCTGATGTTCACAGATCCTCCTGCAGCAGCTGATAGACTGATGCTCTTCTCACAACAATCAGCTGTTGGAGAAACAAATCAAGAGCAGCAATGTTAGAATTAAACAACAGATCAATGAATTCACAACATAATCAAATGCATGAATGAATTAAAGCAGCTCACTGTCTCTGATGTCCAGGTGAAATATAAAGAAGAAACTGTAGTCTTCAGAAACATTGACTATAATCTTATATTTCCCAGAATCACTTATATTCAGTTCTCTGATAAACACACATAAGAGATGTGCAGAGAACTGATTAGTGTAAAACATTGATCTGCTCCAGTTTTTCAGATGTATTTCTTAGTGTTGGGTTCGAGTCCACCTAAGTCGAGTGCGAGTCTTTTACCAATCGAGTCCGAGACGAGTCCGAGTCGAGTCAGTCCGAGTCCAAGGAAACACTACTGTTTGTCAGTATCTTTACATTGTTTTAACCCATGGGGTGCCCAAACTCTGTCCTGGAGGGAGGTGTCCTACAGATTTTAGCTCCAGCCCCAATTAGACACACCTGAACCAGCTAATCAAGCTCTTATTAGGCATACTAGAAACCCCCTGGCAGGTGTGTTGAGGCAAGTTGGAGCTAAACCAAGGACCAGGACCAAGTTTGGACACCCCGGTTTTTAACCTTTACAACTAGAAAAACACAAATGTCAGTTGAAATGTAAGAAAAGCAAACCTCTAGTGCATCTTGCCATTTTGATTTTTGATTTCACAACATCTCATAAGTAGTGTCCATGCTCTGCTTAGCAAACTTAAAGTCATGCAACAGAAGTTATGGGTGATCTATGTAATGTAACATATTTTAGAGTGAAACTCTAAGGTTTTAGAATGTGATAAATTATAGGGCGGGACTTGACTTTATTCATTGTTATAGTAAATGTATAAATTCAAGAGTGGGGGTAAAGGAGTAGGTATCTTGGTGAATGGGACCTTAAGAGCAGAAAACACCATGTTAAATAATAATAATTTCAATACAGAAAAAACTAATCAACCAATGTAAGTAAAACATTCTTGAGCTCAAGGCAAGTAACTCCAAGTATTACTTGGAGGGGGCATTTCATAAAGTAATAAATGTTAAAATAAAACACTGCAAAATCTTCAGTCAAGAACAGTGAGTGATTTTCTCTTTTTCTTTTGTTGTTTGATTAGTGTTTGACGCGGTCGGCAGCTGCAGGTTTACGCTGCTGTCGCTTTAAGATCTGACGCACAGATCAAATATTTTGACGCATAGTTGTTCAGGTTTACTTAAGACAAAACCGACTTCATTTACATGAATAGTCTCCAATACGAGCATGTGTGTAGCAATAACAGAACCTATTAAAAGCGAAAGAGAACTCGGCATTCAGACACTGACTGAGAGGCGCGTTCTGTGAGCGCGCTTTGAGTGTGCGCGCACTAGTGATGCGCGGCTGGTGGTTATATCCTCGGGTCGGGTGGGTCGGGTAATAAAAAATGCATTCTGATTATTTGCGGGTGGGTCGCGGGTGGATGAGATGAATCAATAATGAGGCAAATATTAACTACATTTTCTAAAATATGAACCTGTTCTAAATACTTTTCTCAGGCAAACGATTTCATTTTTGTCTGTGTGTTCACCTGTTCCAGAAATTGTGACAGAAAAAAAGACATTCCAGATCACGTTTCAAGGGAGTTACGACTGTGTTAATGCTGTTGAGTAGGGTAATATGTAGTGGTGTAGTGCAGTACCTGCGGATACCCATTTTTTAAAATATTTTTTTAAAATATACCCACTTCTAAATCCCCTCTGATGCGCATCATTCAGTGTCCTGCATTAGCCAAAATCATGACAGGCCATCATTTCTAATTCAATCGTATGTGAATAAATGCAAATATTCGCTCAAAACACATAGTAAAGACGGTAGAGAATGTGGCGCCGGCTTCCTTTGAAATATGTTTGATGATTGCGCCTGACACGCGCCCGCGCCCGCGCCCGCACCAGATTTGCCGAGTAGTAAAATTAACAATTAATT
>NW_026127245.1:0-26846 GCF_022985175.1 Labeo rohita | reverse complement strand
CCCCCCAAAACCCAAAAAAAAAAACCCTAATTTTTTTAATCTGTTTTTCCCAAAAATTAAAACCTTTTGAAAATAAAAAGGAAAATGACTTCAAAAAAAAATATCCAATCGAAACAGACTGACACCCTCAACATGATAATATCTGATATTATGGACCAAACAAGACTAAACAGTCTTGTATTTGAGCTGCTTCTTTCAGCTCTGCTCTGTCTGAAAATAAAAGCTGTCAACTGTAAGGGCCATTTTGAGCTTTCATAGAATCGTAGAAAGTCTTAAAAAAAGCACGATGAAGGGCCTTGGCAAAAAATATAGAAAAAAAAACGGATAATAGAAAAAAAAGTGAATTAAGCATTAAAAGTAGTTTTGTTGAAGAGAGGTAAGTCAAGTCAAGTCCCCTTTTATTTTATACCGCCTTTAACAATACAGAATTGTGGCAAGGCGGCTGTACAGTATTAAATAGGAAACAGTACACAAAAATGCCAAAGGAAACAGTAAACACCACATTTTAGGTAAAGGTAGTTAATCAAAATCAATAAAATAAAATACAATATTGTTTTTTAAAAAAAGTGTCCCCAACAAGCAAGCCAGGGCACAGCGGAAGGAAACCCAAAACCCCCATCGGTGACAAATGGAGAAAAACCTTTTGGGAAAAACCAGGCTAGGGGGGGGCCATTCCCTCTGGCCAAAATTTCCGTGGTTTTGGGCCGACAGCCGTTAGGTGATGTGGTCTTCACTGTGGATCCGCCTGGGGCTCATCTAGTTGATGGGGACTCCGCTGACATACAGGGCGGTAGGGTGCCCCTAGGTGGTCCACCATGTGGGCGGGGTTTTGACTGACCCGGGGGGACTGCGGGACCATCTGATCGGGATAGGACGGGATCTGGTGGTTGATGTGACCTGGAATAAAGAGAAACAGACTAATATTTAGATGCCATTCTTCTGACGATGCACCGAGTACATCAGGTGTTATGGGAAGTGTTCCCGGTTCCCGGAGACCTAAGCCCGCGGTTGATTTTGATATTCTTGGTATTATCAAATTGCCAGAGTTTTGAGAACGCAGCGGACGTGAGGGACTATAATGCGATAAGAGCTCGCTCAGGTACTGAGGAGCTAAACCATTCAGGGCTTTGTAAGTAATTAGCAAGATTTTAAAATCTATACCATGTTTAATAGGGAGCCAGTGCAGTGTAGACAGAACCGGGCTAATATGATCATACTTTTTGGTTCTAGTAAGAACTCTAGCTGCTGCATTTTGGACCAGCTGGAGTTTGTTTATTAAGCGAACACAACAACCACCCAATAAAGCATTACAATAATCTAACTGTGAGGTCATAAATGCAGGAATTAATGTTTCAGCATTTGACATTGATAGCATAGGTCGTAGTTTAGATATATTTTTGAGATGGAAAAATGCAGTTTTGCAAATGCAAGAGATGTGGTTTTCAAAGGAAAGATTACCATCAAATAGCACACCTAGGTTCCTAAATGATAGGGATGCACCGAAACGTATCGACCGAAATGCTTGAGCGTTTTGTCAGTAAAGCCGGTTCTGTAATCAGCGGTAAATGCCATCAGGTGCGTGATTTCACGTTGAGCCGTATATACTACACACAGCCGTTGTTCACTGACGAGCTGCGCAAATCCATGTTCATTATCAGTGTGAATTTGCGCAGCTCGTCAGTGAACAACGGCTGTGTGTAGTATATACGGCTCAACGTGAAATCACGCACCTGATGGCATTTACCGCTGATTACAGAACCGGCTTTACTGACAAAACGCGCAAGCATTTCGGCCGATACGTTTCGGTGCATCCCTACTAAATGATGACGAAGAATTGACAGAACAGCCATCAACTATTAGACAGTGTTGTAGGTTATTACACGCTGAGGTTTTAGGCCCAATAATTAACACCTCTGTTTTTTTTGTTTTTTTTTCAGAATTTAGCAGTAAGAAATTACTTGTCATCCAATTGTTTAACTCAACTACACAGATGATGGCGGTCAGATAGACGATTTGAACCATGCCAATGCACTACCACTAATGCCAACATAATTCTCAAGTCTGTTCAAGAGAATGTTGTGGTCAACAGTATCGAACGCAGCACTAAGATCCATTAGCACTAACAGAGAGATACAACCATGATCGGATGACAAGAGTAGATCATTTGTAACTCTAATAAGAGCAGTCTCAGTACTATGGTACGGTCTAAAACCTGATTGAAAATCCTCACAGATATCATTTTTCTGTAGGAAGGAAGATAATTGTGAGGATACAACCTTTTCTAATATCTTTGACAGAAATGGGAGATTCGAGATTGGTCTGTAATTAATAGAGTTGGGGTACTCGGACTCGAGTCCGGTCTCGAGTACAATTTTTAGGTGACTCGGACTTGTCACGGACTCGGATGCATTTTTACTCGGACTTGACTCGGACTCAAGCCTTTCGGACTCGGAAAATATCCCGAGTCCGTCCGAGTCCAGAGACAGTTGACGGAAATGTCACTGACTCGATGAATTATCATGAAAGTACTGGAGATGCGCAGATGAGCTCAAACGTCACCCGAATCTGCAGCTCCAAATAAATGATCCGCCCACCACCCACCCGCACCTATATTTTTCTCTGATTTAGATAACCGCACCCGATCGTCGTTTACCATTATTTTAATTCTTAGTTTTGCATGAGGATATGATGAATGGATGGTTCATTTTTAACAGCAGATTGATTCAGCTGATCTGCACATTGCACACTTACATAAGTTTAATTGTCCGTGCTTTTAAGCCAAAGCCACGCTCAAAAGAATAACGTTAACTGACGTATGGACGTGACTCTCGCAATCTCTGATTAAATCAATTGGGTGTTTGAACGTCTACTGAATCCTTGGACAAAAGATTACAGGGGTTCACCCAGTTTAAGAAATTTCTGATCGTAAAAATCTAATTATTTACATTTTTAAGGTATTGTTTTCGTTAAAATGTACTGATTCAAATTAGTAATCAATAATAAGTGTTAATTTTACTACTCGGCAAATGTGGTGCTGTCGCGGACGGAGCGGGCGCGGGCGCATCAGGCGTAATCATCAAACATCAAACATATTTCAAAGGAAGCCGGCGCCACATTCCCTACCGTCTTTACTATGTGTTTTGAGCGAATATTTGCATTTATTCATATACGATTTCATTAGAAATGGTGGCCTGTCATGATTTTGGCTAATGCAGGACACTACTGAATGATGTGCATCAGAGGGGATTTAGAAGTGAGTACACGCAAAACCGACGGATTAAAAAATGGGTATCCGCAGGTACTGCACTACACCACTAAATATTACCCTACTCAATAGCACTAACACAGGCGTAACTCCCTTCAAACTTGATCTGGAATGTCTTTTTTTCTGTCACAACTTCTCAAACAGGCGAACTCACAAACAGACACACACAAAAATGAAATCGTTTCCTGAAAAAAGTATTTAGAACAGGTTCATATTTTAGAAAATGTAGTTAATATTTGCCTCATTATTGATTCATCTCATCCACCCGCGACCCACCCGCAAATAATCAGAATGCATTTTTTTGTATTACCCGACCCGCGGATATAAACCGCCATCCGCGCATCACTAGTGCGCGCACACTCAAAGCGCGCTCACAGAACGCGCCTCTCAGTCAGTGTGCGAATACAGAGTCTCTTTCGCTTTTAATAGGTTCTGTTATTGCCACATACATGCTCGTATTGGAGACTATTGATGTAAATGAAGTCGGTTTTGTCTTAAGTAAACCTGAACAGCTGGGAGAAACACTGATGCGTCAAAATATTTGATCTGTGCGTCAGATCTTAAAGCGACAGCAGCGTAAACCTGCAGCAGCCGACCACGTCAAGAGTATTAATCAAACAACAAAAGAAAAAGAGAAAATCACTCACTGTTCTTGACTGAATCACTTATTAACTGTAATAAGAATTATCTTTAATGTATACAGTGAAGATTTCGCAGTGTTTTATTTTAACATTTATTACTTCATGAAATGTCTGTAGTCTATTTCTTAAATAAACTTACAAACAAACCCCTACAACTCTATTTTTTAAAAAAATCTAAAAACTAAAAAAAATGTATTTTTGATTAATATATGTATTAATACTTTTGCTTGTAAGTAATACTTGGAGTGTTTACTTGCCTTGAGCTTGAGAATGTTTTACTTACATTAGTTGATTAGTTTTTTCTGTATTGAAATTATTATTATTATTTAAACATGATGGCAGTTTCTAGCTTGAAAGAAAATTTTTTTCTTTCATCTTTGCAGCAACAGTTTTTATGGGTATAAAACCATCTTGGGTGTACATGATTTTCTAATAATTAAATGGCCCATCATCAATTATTCCTTATATAATGTCATTTATTGTAATTAATGTAACTATAAATGCATTCAAAAATAAAACAGGTGTGAGTTTACTGTGACCTATGGAAAGTATAGGTAGGGATTTATACAGTGTGTGCCATTGTAATGACTAGGTTTATCCCTCACAACCTCATTTTCATTCAAGAAAAAAAAGTCATATACAACCCAAAACACACACAGCCACAATCAGAAATAAAAGAGGTGCATTTTCTGCTCTTAAGGTCCCATTCACCAAGATACCTACTCCTTTACCCCCACCCTTGAATTTATACATTTACTACATTGATGAATAAAGTCAAGTCCCGCCCTACAATTTTTCACAACCTGTTTCACTCTAAAATATGTCACATTACATAGATCACCCATAACTTCTGTTGCATGACTTTAAGTTTGCTAAGCAGAGCATGGACACTTATGAGATGTTGTGAAATCAAAAAATCAAAATGGCAAGATCCATTAGAGGTTTGTTATTCTTACATTTCAACTGGCATTTTTCTAGTTGTAAAGGTTAAAATCAGGGGTGCCCAAACTCGGTCCTGGTCCTTGGTTTAGCTCCAACTTGCCTCAACACACCTGCCAGGGGGTTTCTAGTATGCCTAGTAAGAGCTTGATTAGCTGGTTCAGGTGTGTTTAATTGGGGCTGGAGCTAAAATCTGTAGGACACCTCCCTCCAGGACCGAGTTTGGGCACCCCTGGTTTAAAACAATGTTAAGATATTGACAGTACACTCAAAAAACAAATGGTGCTATATAGCACTAAAAGTGGTTCTTTGGCTCGTAATCATAGGGGAACCACTTTTAGTGCTATATAGCACCTATTTTAAAAGGTGCTATATGGCACCTTTGTCAAATGGTTCTATGTAGAACCATCAGATGTACCATAGCATTTTATTACTTCAACAAAAAATGGTGCTCAATAGAAACAATCATAGGGGCTTGTATTACTACAATAGTAGAAAATATATTTATTACAATGGCAAAATGTCTTGAATCACTTTTATGCTTTTCTAAGGTCAAAAGGTCTTATGTGGGAAATATTTCCTTATGGGGGCCTTAGGGGCAAAAAATCTTCAGGATATACACTGTATGTTAATGTTGTTTTTAATCCTTTCCCCAACTGAAGAGTTTAAGAGAGAGTTAGAGATCCTTATTCAGAGGCTTAACAGGTTCTTTGTATGGCAGTGGTGCTATATAGCACCTTAACGACCCCAAAGAACCACTGAAGAACCAGACAGGGGCTTGACCGGTTCTTTATACACTAACGGTGCTATATAGCACCACAATCAAATCAAAGAACCGCTGAAGCACCATTTTTTTTCTGTGTGTAGTGTTTCCTTGGACTCGGACGGACTCGACTCGGCCCTTTGGGACTCGGACTTGAGTCCAACTCGGCCCATTTTGGACTCGGACTCGTCTCGGACTCGATTGGTAAAAGACTCCGACTCGACTCAGACTCGACTTAGGTGGACTCGAACCCAACACTAGTGGGAACTGAAAAAGGTCCACTTTTTGGAAAAAAAGAACCCCCCCTTCCGCTAGGCTGGCTACGGGCCTGCATAACATCCATCTTAACTGGTGATAATCTAGTCTTAAAAAAGTTCTCATAAATTAACTGATAACATATACTCAAACAGACGGGCATGCGTGGGGAAATTCTTTGGCATGTGAGTAATTCAGCAGTCAGCAGTAAAGATAAAACAGATGGTCATTTCTCCTCGAGGGCATCTTTGGTTGTAATAAGAAAAGAAAACTGCATGTAAAAATGTGTCACTGAATCACTCTGACCTTTAGATGTGAGGAAGAGCCTGAGCTTCTCACAACCTGACATTTGTCTGAAAAGTTTCTTTCCATAATGCACACAGCTGCATCTACAAATGATCACGTTCATTCATGTATGGTTTGGCGCCACCTTCAGGTCACCAAAAAAATTAATATAAATATTACAGACACCAAAAGCACTAATATAACACTTGCACTCAAGGTCAAACACCCTTTACAAAAAAAAAAAAAAAAAAAGGTAAAAACAGCGATGTAGGCTGATTTTGAAGTTGGAGGAGAAAATTTGATTTCCTAGTTTTAATACCTACCCTTACTGTCATGAACCAGAATACAAAGAGTTCACGCAGAGCTAGACAAGACGAGCATAATAGGCTAAAAAGTATATGAATTGTCCGTTTTTTTTTTTTTTTTTTTTTTTTCAGAAAATAACCAATCGTTTCTCTAGATAAGACCTTTCTTCCTAAGCTGGGATCGTTTAGAGAGAGTTATCGGGAAAGGTCCACGAGGCGGGATTCGATAGTGCCGATAAATGTGAAATGGCTGTAAAACAAACAGATTAGGTCACCAAAGACAAGTCGAAGTGAAAAACTGCGGTTTGGTGAATTCTAAGCATGACTCCAAATGTGGTATATGTGTTGCAAGCGTGTAATGAAATAGATGATGTGTGAATGACAAATAACACACAGGCTCTGTTTTTTAGGTTTCTGTGTTCGCAGGATTGGATGTGTGTTCATAGGTGTTAAACAACATCTCCGGCTGCTAAACTATTTAAGTGCGCAGGAGGAGAGGCCATTTGATCTGCGAGACTGCGGGAACTTTTTCTTTGTTTAAAAAAATTGCGTTTACGTCCCTACCGCCACTTTTGTTATTTAGTTCTGTGCGAACATGCGGCTGTTTATCGTGAGCGTCGTCGCTGTGCTGCTGGCGCTGAGCTGCCGCTTCGGCATGTCTGAAGTTGTGAGCAAATTCGATACATGCAGAAAGTTTTTCTTTGAAGGACAACCTCCGGTGATTCCTGACATCCTGAATCCAAACTCTGAGCATGTTCGTTACAAAAAAATCTGTCAAACATATAGTTCCCAAAAGAATGATAAAATATATACATTTGCAACTCTCTACGACACAGAAAGCAGGATTCCTGTTTTCTCAGCTTATAAATACACTGGAAAAGGAAATTTCACAAGACCAGAGATACCATGGATGATCGAGCCACAGGTGAAAATTTTGTTTGTTTTATGATTCCTCATTTGTCTGCTGTTATTGTGCATCAAGTGTTTTATTAATCATTCTTCACCTCTTTCATTTTAATGAGTTGTTCTGTAGAAGTTTTTTGTTCTGTAGAAGTTTATTCATCTGCCTTTTAACCCAAGCATTATTCAACCTAATATTTTTCCAGAATTATGCAGTTTTTTAATGCAACATTTAATCAGTTAATAACTGCCTGCTTAACTGCTTAATTCAAGTGAATAACTCTGAATAAAAATTTGAGGTAACGGTAGAAGACTTGAATAGCAAGTGGAGTCAGATACTCAAATGATTTTTACTATTAGGAGATTGACATATTAATAGGTGCTATATGACAAACTCAATTAAAATTATTCTAATTTTATGTTTACTTGAAAATGTAACTGCAAAATGTTTATTAATGACTTTAGGGGGAGTAAATGACAGGACATTTGTTTGTCCGTTATTCTAGAAATGAGCAAGGTTCATCTTTTAGTATTTAATAACTCTTTCTCTTTCTTGTAAATACCTACAGCTTGATCCTCCTGATGGTAACATGATTGTTCCATATAGAAATCAGGCCATCGATGAAGACTACTTTAAAAACAACTATCAAGTGAACCGCGGTCACTTATTTCCCAGCGGTCACGCAGCTGATGAATTCACAGCCGAATCTACATTCACACTCACTAACATTGTGCCACAAAATATCAGCTTCAATGCTGGCAGTTGGAATCGCATTGAAAACAAAACCAGAGATAGCATGAATACAGATTGCTCTGACGATAATGGTAACATTTCAGCCTTTGTGCTGACTGGAGCTATACCTGGCAAAAACAGACTAAACAATAGAGTGAACATTCCCTCTTACATGTGGACGACATTTTGCTGCCGCTATAACAGCAGAAAAATAACGTGGGTCTCTCAGGCTTACTGGGGCATAAATAAAGAAGAAAATGAAGATGAACCAATCAGACAAAAGAGCCTGCAGGAATTACAGAAATTTCTGAGTGAAAAGTACAAATACAATGTGCAGCTGTTTAAGAACAACTGTAAAAAACAAAAATAGTCTCATTAGATGGTTTAAAAATCCTTGAATTATAATTTTTGTGATGTTTGATTAAAGGGCTGTCAAAATCCTTGTTTAGCTTTTGCAGAATCATAACTATCCTAACTATCTTGGTTTTAAATGCTGTCATTTTAGCATTTTCATTTTTACACAAACAGTACTTTGATAAACATGTCTAAAGCCCAGACCCTGTTATGAATGGACTGTCTGTAAATGATTGTCTTTCTTTCTAATAAAGCTTGTGCAAATGTTGTCATATCAGAATCATCTCTCTGTCTAAACCTGGGGTTTCCAAACGTCTGCATTCCTGAACCCACCTACACAAGTACAATCCATCTCAAAGCCCACCAAAATAATCTTATATCTTTAGAGAGCTGTTTTTATTTTCCATGTATAATTTTAATTGCAATATCAAGGAGTTAAGTAAAATATATAAAATATTATGATAAATTTAAATAACAGCCTAATGGCTACAGTATGTTGAAATAATGAGATGAATGAATTTCAAAATCAGGGGCCGTATTCATGAAAATTCTTAGTGCAAAGAGTTGCTCTTATAGTGACAAAATGGGTGTTTCCTCTTAAAATTAAAGAAAAGATCCTAGTAAAGAGAGAAGTAATTCAGAAAGCATCTTAACCCTCAAAAGTGGTCTTAAGGTCCAATTGTTAGGAGTACGAACGGGGACTTTTAAGAGGCTTAAACATTTTTTAGCCGTGGAGTAAATTGACAAAACTTGTAGAGGGAGAAGAAATATGTTGCAATGCACACAATACATGACAGTGAGTTAATAAGACGCTACACATTAGATCGTGCAGGGACCATGTTTGTGACCAACTTTATTAGACACATGCTAACATCTCCGACACAGCACAGAAATGCCATAGTGCCAGAAATGGAAGTAATCACTACAGTTATTAACATATCTGACAACTGGAAAAAATGCAACTATGCAGCAGCGATGATTTGGGTCTGTTACAACCTTCTATAAGCAAAGAGATCACACAAACAATTTCCTTATTGTGTCGCTGTTCATTTCCTATCAAATACGTTAAGTTCAACATTAATAGCATGGTAAATAAAAAATTAAGAATATATAAACATTTCTAAACATACAAAAGTATAAAGATACAATGACCCTACACTTAAAAGTGCTCTTTTATTTCCTTCTTGGACAACCAACCAATCATAGTCTTCAAAAGGCTGTGTCATGCCTAGTAATACATCTATTACAGTCATAATCTATTACAGTTTTTCACATTTGGTAAAACACTAAACCCCATTCTCTAAACCGAATTCTTAATGCTTTAATTTGATAAATAATAAATCAATAAATCACTCTTTTTGCAAAACCTTAAACAAATTTAGGCAGTTTAGACACTGTTTGCAGATCTCGTGCACTCTTTTCGCAAAACTCTAAACACATTCTCACTCACTAAGACACAATTTGCTCTGTGACGAACTTGTGATGCAAAACCCTAAACACAAGAAAGCAAAAGTTAAGCACATCTGCAACACGACTGTCATTGTTTACACACAATAATTCAAAATTCTTCACACTTGTTTCTAAATATTTAAATACTAGCCAGTTCAAAGTGCACAGAAGGCACAGGTGCATCGGTCAATCTGAGAGGTACAGAAGAGTGGGAATATGAGTGTACATACATACATACATACATACATACATACATGCATACATACATACAATACCATACATACATACATACATACATACATACATAGATGGATAGATAGATAGATAGATACATGGACAGTGTGACGAGGAATCCTTTTTGACGAAGAAGAAACCAGCAGACATGGGGGAAGTGGACGGACGGATGAAGCCCTTCTTTAATTCCTCGTCAATGTACGCTTTCATGGCGGCAGACTCAGGTTGTGACAGGGGAAATACACGTCCCTTGGGAGGATGAGAGCCCGGCAGCAGATCTATAGCACAGTCAGTGGAGCGATGAAAGGGCAGTTGCGAGGCCTTGACCTTGCTGAACGCCTCGGAGAGATCCCAATACTCCCTGGGTAATTTCGCGAGGTCCAGTGATGTGGAACTTGCGTCGTCAACCTCCGTTTTGGATGTTAAGGGAGTGAGACACTGTTTGTGGCAGGTATCAGACCATCGCAGAATTTGTTTCTTGGTCCAGGAGATAGTCGGGTTGTATCTTTCCAGCCAGGGGAAGCCCAGGATGATGGGAGTTTGAGAGGTGGGCAGGACAAACAAGATCATCGGTAGTGTGCTGGATCTGCCCGGAGCCCAGGGGTTGCCCGTCTACTGCTGCCACTGCCAAGTGAGACACACAAGGAACAAGGGGAATGGAATGAGTTCTAGCGAAGTCACTGAAGTTACCGGCAGCGCCGGAATCAACAAGAGCTACGGTCTGCACAGTTTTATTCTTGAACTTTAGTATTACAGGAATTTCAATACAGGTAGATGAATGAGAACCAGAACTCACCGCAGCAGTTTTACGGGCAGGGCGCGTCGGGCAGGATGATCTCATGTGTCCGGGCAGACCACAGTAGAGACACAGGTTCCCCTGTACACTCAAAAAAATGGTTTTGTGCCACTGTTCGTTTTACCCAGGTATTTATTGCTATAGCTAAAGCACGAAAACAAGTACAAATAATGCCACATTCGACTGCTGCATACATTTTAACATTTTATCTGCTATTCGTTTTTATAACAGCATACATTTGATCACGGGTTTCTTCATCGCTGCCTAATTTTGGCGAAATGAAGGAATGTCACAACTTTACTGACGGAGAAAAAAAGTTTTGGCTAAGGTAAGTGAACTGCTGTATTGCCTTTTCATCATTTATAAACAAAAGTAATAAGGGTATTTTGCATTTTCAGTTTTAGAGGAATGCACGCAGTTGTAAATGTGAACTGGTGGATGGTTAAGAAGCTGATGTGTCTTCTAGAAATCTAAACAAGTAAGACACTAAGATATATTGATATGTTATATGTTAAAAAAGTTATGTATGCATGTATTTGTGTGTGTGTGTGTATGAAGAGTTCATGTGTGTATTTGTATATATTAAGAGTTAATTTGCAAGAACAGATAACTTTTTTTTTTTTTGTTTTGTTTTGTTTTGTTTATTTTTTTTTTATTTTTATAATTATTCTGCATTCCAAGTAATATCAATCAAACTGTGGTTGGTTTATTTTGAATGAATATTAATAGCTCAAAAATACAGCTAACTAACACAATAAAACAAAAAAAAACCACACACAATAAAAACATGTTTTATGAATATTAATAAAAACGGATTTATTTGTTTTTGCAAATGAACTCTTCATATGTATATGTGTGTGTGTGTGTGTGTGTGTGTGTGTGTATTTAATGGGTACTTTTGACTCATTCCTTTTCTTAAAAATGGTTTGAAGGCAGAAATGTGATGTTTATCATTTTATAAACTTAATGTTTTTGTGAAAAGCTGTGCCTGAACTATAAATCATGCTTTTTACAGTCATTTTATGACTTTAAATATGCTCCAGATCATGTCCACCCTTTTGGAATAATATACATGACAATAATCACACAAATTTTTGATCACTGAATTTAATTGAACTATATATGGGTGCTCTTGTAACAAATTGTACTTCATGTGTTTACAGATTTGTGCAGAATATGAGACAGGCAGAATAACCATAGGTCCATTAGTGTCAACTGTCTTTGCCAATGGGTGGATCCACACTGCAAAACTTATGAAGATGATTGCAAACCGAAGAAGAGTCCTTGGACAAAGCATTAAACCCTCTTGGTCCCCACTACACAGGTAAGAACCGCTACACTCAACAAAAACTTTTGTAATCATGTTAAAGGGGTCATCAGATGCTGTTGATATGATTCTTTAGAGTCTTAATGAGAAGTCCATAGCATACTTTTGTTAAAATTTCTCAGTGGTAGTGTAAAAAACACCCATTTTACCATATCAAAATCAGCCCTTTTCAGAGTGGGCCATTCTGTTGCATGTTCCTTTAAATACAGTAATGGTGGTCAGACTGTTCTCAGCTCTCACTTGGCTCATTTAGGGCAGGTCTAAGGTAAGACGGTCATGTAAATCAAGTACGTCACACCAACTAGAAGCTGAGAATGACCTGATTTGAAAAAGGGCATATTAGTTATAATGATTAAAAAATACCACTGGGTGGATTTTTATCATCATAGGGTGGTTGTGTACACATACTACCAACATGCATATATGTTCAAACAACATGTAAAAGTGAGTTTTGGATCAGATGACCTCTTTAAAACGTTGTCTCACCAGCCACTGAGTTTTAGGGTTATGGTCATAGGCATTAACAAAAAAGACAGATATAATAAGAATTGGGTTATTAATATAGGAAATATAAAAATATGGTATTACTGTAAACTGACAGATATTGCGAATACATTAGCTTCCCAAAAACAATACATTCTAAAGCAAGGCAGGCGTGTCAAACCTGCTCTTGGAGAGCCAGTGTTCTGGAGTTTAGCTCCAACACCCCTGCCTGGAACTTTTAGTAAAACTTTGATTAGCAAACCTGTAAGACCTTCGTTCATCTTCAAAATACAAATTAAGATATTTTTTGATAAAATCAGAGAGCTTTCTGACCCTGCATAGACATCAACACAACTGAAATATTCCCAAGCCCCGAAACGTAGTAAGGACTTTGATATAATAGTCCATGTGACATCAGTGGTTCAACCATAATTTTACAAAGCTACAAGAATACTTTTTATGGGTAAAGAAAACAAAAATAACTACTTTATTCAACAATTCTTCTCCTCCAAATCATGTATTTTGCCATTATGGAGAGCATCACGATGCATGCACATTGCTTTCCTCTGCAAGCAAACAAGGCCCAGCGCATACATGTTCTACGTCAGCAGAATCACACGCATGCGTTATGCAAAGAGGTACTCTCGATAATGGCAGAAGACGCAATTTGGAGAAGAATTGTTGAAAGTCAATATTTTTGTTTTCTTTGCACACAAAAAGTATTCTCACTGCTTTGTAAAATTGTGGTTGAACCACTGATTTTTACACTGTTTTACTGGTGTCCTTACTACGTTTCTGGGTCTGGGAGCATTTCAGTTGCATTACTGTCTATGCCGGGTCAGAAAGCTCTCAGATTTCATCAAAAATATCTTTATTTGTGTTCTGAAGATGAATGAAGGTCTTGTGGGTTTGGAACGACATGAGGGTGAGTAATTAATGACAGAATTTTCATTTTTGGGTGAACTATCCCTTTAATTGGGAATATTGCTAAACTCTGCAGGACAGTGACTTTCTGTGCTGATCTGGTCCAGTACTGTTATAGTTTCATTTTCCACTGTAATGTTAGTTAGAGTTCCATCTGAACTGCTTGCCTGTATTTCCCGTAAGGAAATGATCAGACAGAATAATAATGACATTTTTCAAATGTGTTTTTTTTTTTTTTAGAAAAATGTAAAGGCTAAATCTCATGAATTTTGTTGTTGTCTGCATCTTTAGACTAATGACGTTGACGTACCCAAATGAAGACACTAGCGGTGTTATTATGGAGTATATGGTAAGTTGTTTTATTTATTAATTTATTTATTTATTGGTATTTTCAAGGATGATAAATGCTAAGGTAAATTTAATATGCAAGAATTTGAGTACTCCATTCTTTTAAATATCCTCTCTAGGATACAGACGTTGGCAGCACTCAGGAGGTGATCCAGAGGAATCATGGGAATCTGTGTCATACGATTTGAAGGTACAGACATTGAAGACAGCACAGCAGATGTTGGAGTGTTGGAAGATAAAGTTCTTCAGGACCTTAGCAGTAAACCCTATGAAAAAACATGTTGCTGGGACTGATATATGGACTAAACCTGAACTCCTAAAATCAGGTACACATTTGGAGTACTGCAGAATTTATTTCTGGAGCCAGTTCCTGTTCCTGGATTAAGGTTTGATTGGTTACCTTTATATGCCAATTAGAGAATGACATTAGTTTAATATTTCTGTAATTTTGTAATGTGGTTGTAACTGTAATTGTTGCTCTTGTTTAACAAATACACTTGATAATTTGTGACATCTTGTCTTTTGTGATTCATTGCAAAATAATCACACAAAAATGCTTTGTTGAAGGGAGTAACTTTAACTTGAAATCATTTAGTTAAAGTAACTAGAACCAATTGGATGGAACCACTGTCCATAATTTAAATGAGTTGTCTGAAACAAACTTCCTTATGTTGATAAAGTGAAACCTATTTGGCCAGTTTTAATAAACCAAAACATGTTCACTAAACTTAACCGGTTTAAGTTACAGGGAAGTGAATAAATTGAGTTGGTTGGACATTACTATTTCACATAAATTCTTCCTCATTCAGCTGTGTTGTTACAACACAAAGAGTTTGCATAGATTCAAAAAATTCCATTCATGTTCATCAAAAACAATTTGGTTGTGTGGAACCACTGTCCATAATTGAATTAAGTAGGTTTAAAGAATCATTTTTTTGAGTGTATGCGGCGTTCCCTCTCCTCCGAGCTGATATGAGTAACTCCCGGCTGCATGGGTTCGTTCTCCAGCTGAGGTGCGCTGATCGAGACAGATGGAGTAAGTGATTGACGAGGACGACGTGATCGAAGGAGATTGTCGACTCGATATCCAGATCGATTAATTGTGCTAGGGATCTCTCCTCATCCCGGCAGGCGAGTTCAGACTATAATTCGGTGTTTAGACCTTTGCGAAACAGCAGTTTGAGGGGATCATCCGGCCACCCGGTCTGCGCAGCCAGCGTGCGAAATGTTAGGGCAAAGTCAGCCGCGGTGTTCTTGCCTTGTCGGAGCTGAAGTAACTGCTCCCCAGCCTCCTTGCCATCCGCTGGGTGCTCGAAGACCTCCCTGAAGTTCTGTAGGAAGCCAGCGAATGAGGGGAAAACGACACGATCCACACTCCTCACTGCTGTAGCCCATTCAAGTGCTCTACCGGACAATAACGAGCACACAAAGGCTATGCGGCTATTATCTGAAGGACAGAGGGCAGGTTGTTGGTTAACGAACATGGAACATTGTAATAGAAAGCCCCTACACTTAGATGGTGTTCCGTTGAATTTATCCAGGGAACGCCAGCCACGGGCTTGTAGTAGTTGAAGGGAGGATGTGGTGTGAGTCGGGAGGTTGTGCTGAGAGGCGGCGGGTTCAGCAGATGGAGTGCGGAGAGCCTGTAATGTCTTTACTAGCTCCTCGGTAAGCATGGTGAGGAGGTTGAGCTGTTTTTGGTGAGTATCTAACATGGACGCTTGAACAGACAACTCCATGGTGAGCTGATACACAGTTGCTGGATCGGTAGATGGCGAAGTCTTCTGTGACGAGGAGTCAGCGTGAGTAGGATCCATATGCAACTTTATTAAAGTCAAGCTCATATACAAAACAAGAACTTCGCGAATAGGTGAGCGTGAGTGTGCTATTTATAGTCGATGAAATGGCTGACACCTGTGCAGGTGATCAGCCCCAGGTACGGGTTATGGGAAATAGGGGTGTAACGATACACCAAAGGCACGATTCGGTTCGGTTCACGGTTTTGGAGCCACGGTTCGGTTCGGTTCGGTTTCGGGTTGCTGTGGGGTTAGGGTTGATGTCATCTTAACAGCAATGCTAAGGAACAATAGATTCACTTAATAACAAGAACAACTAAACTTTTTCTTTCACGTGATCAACCGCTGAATTCAAATCTGCTTTGGTGCTGAGCCTGATCGGACGCGCTGAGCGCTTGTCATATTATCGCAACTATTCCGTGTTTTCAACCATATGATGCTTGTTTTAGGTTCCAGACATTTATATACACATAAGTCCTAGTAAAACGATGCCTTTATATTTAGCAAAATACATGCCGATGTCTATGGCAGCGTCAATAATGATCCTTACAAATGTTATCTGACCAGTGGCGATTTCTTTAAGACTGCAAGGGAAGCTCAGCTTCCCCTATAATGTCACAAAATTAATGGTCAAATTATGTACTATTGTATTAACATTTTATTGACTAAAATGCGTTAGAAAACGTTCATCTCAAAGACGAGTTCGTTCAGAATCAGTTAGATATAGCAGGTCGGCTGACTTGATTTTCTTCTCATACATTCCCGTAGCGTCACAGTGCATTTCCCCGTTGAAGCACAGCGTCCATTGACTTCAATGCGGCTGCTTTGAACGTTTTTTTTCAGTGCTTTGAAACTAGACGGTCATTGGATAAACGCTGCGATTATGTCCCGCCCACGGACGCTCAGCGTCTCTGGGGGTGAATGAGGAGCAAATGAGGAGTGGGCTGGCCTGGACTCCGAGCTTCTGCGTGATGATTGGAGGGTCTGTCGAAAGATTGCATCTCCTTTTGACTGACAGCGATTTTGTACTATAAGGAATCGCTGAAGCTATTCGCGCTCAGTCCCATCGCGGATTTCTCAAGTTCAGTCGAAATAAGAACTGCTGCAACCTATTTCTTTATATTTGCTTGGCGAAATTGCTTGATTTTCATCATACATTTCACACAATTATACACCACATTCCTTGTTTCACTTTTACAGAGTTTAATATTTTTTTTAGATCGTTCATTCATTCATTCATGTTAATATTTAATGTAGTAATCAGTATATATATATATAGATTACTACATTAAATATTAACATGGAGGATGACTATAAATTAATATATATATATATATATATATTAGAGTTGAGCCGGATACTCGGCTGAAACGAGTATCCGGCACGGATAAAGCACTTTTGCCGAGTACGAGTATCATACGAGTAATACGAGTCAATATCTGTGCTCGGATTGAATAAAAATTCTCACTGGGTAGTTTACTGTGTCTGCGTTCTGTGATAGGCTAGTCACAGGGCCCCTCCCCTACACACATACTAGAGATGCGCGGATGAGCTTAAACGTCACCGGAATCCGCAGCTCCAAATAAATGATCCGCCCGCCACCCACCCGCACCTGTATTTTTCTCTGATTTAGATAACCGCACCTGACCCGCACCCGATCGTCATTTACAATTATTCTAATTCTTAGTTTTGCATGATGATATGATGAATGTGATGAACACTTATAAGCGTAATCACTCGTGCTTTTAAGCCAAATCCACGCTAAAAAGAATAACGTTAACTGATATCTGGACGTGACGTATTGTTTTCGGTATAATGTACTGATTCAAATTAGTAATCAATAATAATTTTTATTTTAATACTCGGCGTGCCTCTCTTGACATGCTCTCGCGTATGAACAGGCAGCAAATGTGGTGCTGGCGCGGACGGAGCGGGCGCGGGCGCGGGCGCATCAGGCGCATCAGGTGCAATGATAAAACATATTTCAAAGGAAGCCGGCGCTAGGGTCCTTACCGTCTTTGCTGGGTGTTTTGAGCGAATATTTGCATTTATTCACATACGATTTAGTTACAAATGGTGGCCTGTCATGATTTTGGCTAATGCAGGACACTACTGAATGATGCGCATCAGAGGGGATTTAGAAGTGGGTGCGCAGAGCCGACTGATAAAGAAATGGGTATACGCGGGTTATATACACCACTGCATATTAACCTACTCGAGTATTTAAAACATATGTTAGAAAATACAGTTAATATTTGCGTCATTATTGATTTTTCTCATCCACCCGCGAACCACCCGCAAATAATCAGAATGCAATTTTTTATTACCCGACCCACCCGACCCGCGGATTGTCCGCAGCGCCCGCGGATATAACCGCCATCCACGCATCACTAACACATACAGATTTATTGTGTTGCTGTGTCCCGCTCTGCTCACACACACACAGAACACTGAGAAGAGAAGAGAACAGCGCGCTCTCTCTCTGTTCTCTCCCTCAGTCACTCAGGTTTGCGGGTTTTTTTTTCCGTTAACGTTTAGGGTTTCTTCAGCATCACTTTTGTTTTTTACTTTGGTTTGTTTGTAGTACTTACTTTTTATCCAGTAGAGTTTTGGTAAACGTGGGGTTTGTTCAGACGTGGTGCTTGGTAAAAGCGACTCGCGTCTCTGCCTGTCGGAGAATTTATTTTTCTTTTTTAAACCGTCAGCTGGCTCTGACCAGTTTTTTTACTTCACGCACTGAGTGTCTGACACTTTCTTTCTGTATTTCATAAATAAATAAATAAATAAATAAAACCACACTGCTCAAGGTTAAAAAAAGAAAGTTATGTTGAAATGAAAACTCTTGTTCATTACATTTTACTTCATAATTGCAACCGCATGTGTTGTATTCATTGTTGCAAAACTTATTCTGTATATAGTTCGTTTGTTATCATGATCAAAACCACTGATCTGAAGCTCAATGCTGATGCTGTCATGTAAATAGTTTTCTAATCAGCAATAAATATAACAATTTCTGATCAACCCATATCAATTGCATGCTTAAAATAACATACCGGTTAAAGCCCCGCCCATTTCAATACAACATGACCCACTTCCAGGTTAAATCCCACCCACTTCCGGGTTATGCCCCGCCCACTCCGAGTACAGATACAGATACAGATAATTCATATGGTTAACAGATACAGATACAGATACAGATAATGCTGTACTCGCTCATCCCTAATATATATATATATATATATATAGTAATCTTGAAAAATTTTAACATAACATAATGAAACCTTATATTTCTATTAAAATACTTTATAAATAAATAAATAAATCTCCATAATAACCTTATTTAAATTGCAAAATATTTATACTATATAGTAGCATCTGACTAAAAGAAAAAATACATCATATTTTGCATAATAAAACTAAAGCTTTTTTTACGATTGTTTGCATTGTGACTCACTTATGACAATAAGGCACATTCTTGTGAATAAATAAATAGACAATTTTATGATGTAGACCGAAAATGAGCTTCCCCCTATTTGACAGACCAGTAGCCGCCACTGCATCTGACGACATGTTTTATTGACATCATATACACATTGTGTAGGTAACTATAAAGTTTACTCTGCTCTTCTCCAAGCTCACCAGAGACTTACTTTAATGTTTTTCGGGAGGAGAGGATGAATTTGCGTTTTGTAAATCCCATAGTTTGGATTCAGCGCGAACTAACATGGCGGCGCCCATCACTTGGCATGGATCAACTAACACGCTCATTATTAAAGTGTTTAAACCTCCAAATACATTCACTTGCACATATTTCAGAATCGGAATATCAGATATTTCATAATACAGTGAGCATGTTTGTGAATATTAATAATAAATAGGGAAAAACTATATAAAAGTGATACGTGTCATACAGCGCTATTGTGGCTGCGTTGTGTCACGTGACAAACACGACGCGTCGCCATGGAAACAATAAGGCTATACGTTCTAAATAACGGTCGCCTAAAAAAAACTAACTCTGGGGGCTCAGCTAGAATATTTTAAACTCACGTGTGAAAGGGTTAAATTAGTTAGAGACAAGTGACGTCAACCTCAACAATGGGCAGCAGGGGGCGTGAGAGTACCGCGGTACGCCACGAGAGTTTCGCGATACGTATCGTGGTTGGTGTATCGCGATATTTCGGTTCGGTTTGTAATATCGTTACACCCCTAGAAATGGAGTCCGAATTGCAACTAGTACTCCGGTGACGGTTCCCTCTGGTGGTGATCGGAGGGAGCCACAGAGGCTGAATTCGTGACAGACAGATAGATACATAGATATAGATATACATGTATACATATGCACACACACACAAACGTTGTGTTTCCATGTTTTATGGGGACATTCCATAGGCGTAATGGTTTTTATAGTGTTTATACTTATACTTTTATACATATGTGTGTGTGTATTTTTCCTTTTTATTTTTGGTATATTCACCAAACTTAAGTGTGATTTCTTTTGAGTGTGTGTTTGTTTATGTATCCTTTTTTATTGCAAAATAATTACTATATACAGTAAACATTCTTTTTTGTAACTACATGCACTGGACACTGTGCTCTCCATTTTTTGATGTAGTGTCTAATGAATGATCTGTAGTGCTTATAGTATTTCTTAATATGTGTATGATTTGAAAGCTTTGTTTGATTTTGAGTACAGGTGAAATGGTTTTGAAGCGATTGTTTGATTTTGCCAGAGGAGTCAGGAGTTTTGTGAATTTAGTTTGATCATTTGGATTTGTGTTTAAGGTTTTGAGAAAATTAGTGATGGTTTCAAAAAATGTGTTTTACCATTTCAGAAAAACTGTATTACCCATTTAAATTTTCATATTTGAATGACACATTTAATTGCTTTTATTTATGTTCACATTTAGTTATTTTTGATCAGGAACCTACAGGAGGACACCGATGTGTTTAAAAACAAAAAAAAAAAAACAAAAGAGATAGATTTCTCGATTTTAATAGATTATCATTTTAATGAACCAATATTAATTCTTAAATCACAATACATTTTTTGGTCTATGCTGTTTTCAGTTGATGAATGAACAGTACACAGTGCATTCCAATAAATAGCAATATAGGCTTTGTGTTACTTTTGATATGAAACACAGTTTTAGATTTCAAATTCCATCCATTTCATTAGGAAATTCAAGCAATAAATACCATTTTGGTGCTCTGTAATGTGGCGTGATAGATCGTTGTAGCTTTTGTGTACTCGCCTGTGCATAATCAAACGCATAGGAAAACATCTGTGAGAGTTTCATTTTTGTTCTGGATCCCCTGCCCTGCTGCTACACTGGAGCGCACTCGCCACCAACTGGACAGGGGTGGGATTGCAGCTCCAATTTACAATAGATTACAATGGATGGCCTTCAGATTTTTTTTCATCACTAAATGATGGAGAATTTTAGGTTAACGCAACCTCTGATACATATATTTTATTTATTTATATATATATTATTTTTGTTAAGTGAAATCCACCTGAAATAATATACATACAGCATCAAAGTTGGAAAACATTAAGATTTTTATAATGTATTTAATACTGTCTCTTCTGTGCCCCAAGGCTGCATTTATTAATCAGCATATTAGAATGATTTATGAAGGATCATGTGACACTGAAGACTGGAGTAATGATGCAGCTTTGATCACATAAATTGCATTTTACAATATATTCACATAGAAAACAGATAATTTTAAATTGTAATAATATTGCACAATTGTACAATTTCAATTTAAAAAACAAAAAATGATACGTTTCCTCCTAACTCAAGTACTGTATGTACAAAAATAAAGGTGCTTCACGATGTCATAGAAGAACCTTTTTTTGTCTAAATGGTTCCATAAAGAAACTTCAACGTCTGAAGAAACTTTCTGTTTCACAAAAGATTCTTTGTGGCGAAAGAAGGTTGTTCAGATTATAAAAGGTAAGAAGGAAAACTTCTTTAAAGAACCTTTGACTAAACAGTTCTTTGTGGTACCAAAAATGGTTCTTCTAAGAAGAACTTTTAAAGCACCTTTATTTTTAAGAGTATATTTATTTCAGATTTATTTCAATACATAAAATGTTTTTTACAGTCAATTGAATGATAGTAACCACACTGTAAAAAATAAAAAGTTGAGTTAACTTAAAAAATTGAGTTAATCTGCTGCACAGCAATTTTGAGTTTACTCAACTTTCAAGGAGGGAAGTTGTGCCAACTCATATATAAAAGTTCAGTGAACTTCATTGAAGTTGAGTGAACTACTAGTCAGAGTTGGCACAACTTAGTTCTTGAAGTTCAGCAAACTCAAAAAAGCTTTGCAGCAGATTAACTTAATTTGTTAAGTTGACTCAACTTAGTGGCACAACTTAGTTCTTCAAGTTCAGTAAACTCAAAAAAGCTTTGCAGCAGATTAGCTTAAATTGTTAAATTGACTCAACTTAAAATATTAAGGTAACCAGCTGCAAAGCTTTTTTGAGTTTACTGAACTTCAAGAACTAAGTTGTGCCAGTAATTTTTTGCCTGAAGTTCAGTAACCTCAAAAAAGCTTTGCAGCCGGTTGCTTTAGTATTTTAAGCCAACTCAACTGCATTTTTTACTATTTAAATGTATAACTTTAAATCTTACATCCAGACTCTAAGCCACATTGTATGCTCCTCCACATCCTTTAAGAATACAAATGCATGCAGTATGAACAATACTGTAAATATAACACAAACAAGATTTTGTCATCATTACAGAAAGTATTTATTGGCATTCTGCAAAATTAACACAATTTAGCTTTTCTCCACTCAATGTAACTAGGTTGTGACGATTTACAATAAAAACACTCACAAAAAACACACTTAAAAATTATTTTCTTTAAGTGCCGAAAAAATGTAACATTAAAAATATTAAAATTCTGCAGCCTTAAGTAAAGTTTTAAATCAAATGTCAAAAAAAAAACGTTTATATAATTTAAACGTTCATCTTGCTCCATCTATTATTTTGGCGCATCCATAATGCAACAAACACACTGGATCAAGAAGCAAAATATTTCAACTATTAACACAACACTTAAAGGAATAATTCAACCAAAATTATTCTGAAAATTTATCATTTACTCACTCCCATGTTGTTCTAACCATTGTTCACACTCAACACAAATTAAAATATTTTAATGAAATTTGAGAGACTTCTATCCCTGTATTAAAAGGCTGTTCACCCAAAACTTCAAAGCGTTCATAAAGAGATCATAAATAATTACACACTCACACAAAAACTAAACAAAACAGCATGTAGTTTCAGTTAGGTACTTTTATTTTTTTTAATTGACATGAACTTAACTTAGCTAAATACAAATAATAAATGACAGTTGACAATGAACATGAAAAAAATACATCAGAAAGTAAAAATAGAAATAGAAAATAAATGACAAAATTTCCAGGAATAATGTATCTTCAGGATCCTCTGTGATGCCTTTAAGCCCATCAATGTGGTGTGATTGAGTGGCAGTTTCTCTGCAGATGATGAGGTTGTGAATATGATGCATCTGAAATACACAGTTGAGTTTACAGTTAAAGAGTGTCCATGTGTTTAGGTAAAAACAATTATGCTTATGAAGTCCATAATCAAAAATTTACATATAAGCAGTATGCCCTTCAAAATATATAAAAAAAGAAAAAGTGAATTAAAGTGGGATCTTGGAATAGTTTTATATAGCTTTAACACTTAAGAATAGACTCAAGTAATAATTTTAAGAAAAATCTAACAATGAATAAACTCATTACCTCTATTACTTAGTGGAGAAGAGAGTATCCTTAACCGAACAGAGCTGGTCACACAAAAAGAACCTAAAAAAAAGAAAAAGACATTATTGGCAATGGGAAACAAGTTACAATATGAAAGTTAACATTTTATAGACATTGTAAGAAAGAACTTCACCTGTTGTGTTGATAGTCTGTGTAGCTGGATAGTTGATGTCCAGAAAATGAGTAATGAGGTGTTTTGACAGTTTACTATTTTTTTTTTTTTTTTTTTTTTTTTTTAAAAGCCAGGAATAATAATAAAAAAAAAAACCTAAACTCGGTTCTAAATAGACCTTTAAAGAACCATCTTTTTAGAGTGTACTTATAATGCAGTGCTAATTGACATAGCTTTTCTATCACTGTATAGAAAACTAAAATATAATACAATTTCTGGGATTTTTTTTAATACATGTTATATAAGGCTCAAACTCACAGCACTTGCAGAGATGGAGCAGCATTTAGTGTGAAATGCGTGATGTGTAATGTGATCACGTCTCTTCAGAAGACTTTGTTTAAACCATTCGATTCTTATGTATTTGTTTTACAATCTCTTTATGAACATTTTGAAGCATCAGAATTTTAGGTGAATAGTTTTTCAGTGAATGGACACAAATATCTCAGGTTTCATTAAAAATATCTTCATTTGTGTATTAAAGATGAACAAATGTCTTATGGGTTTGGATCGACATGGCGGTGAGTAAATGATGACAGAATTTTCATTTTTTTGGATGATCTAAATTAAGCCAAAGAGGACAGCAACAGCAGTGGTAAGGCCATGTATATATTCCAACACAATCTGCGTCTCTAGTACTACATCCTAGGCACCTTTAGGTTTGAGCGGATGACAACATCATCTTCCAGTAATAGTTAAGATGCTCATCTTCATCCCCTTGGTGTGGACATCCTCTGGCTTTGTGTCCTGCAGTAAAAAAAAAAAAAAAAAAAGAAATTATATTTCCTACTAAATATTGACATTAAATGTTTAAAACATAACAAAAATAATAATAACATTCTGGATAACGACTAGTTTTTACCAGTACAGAAACAAGTCAGAAATAATACAAAAAATACATGTATAAAAAAATACTGCATATCTTCACTGTATAGAATAAACTGACTCTTATTGAAGCTGCTAAATTTGTTCAGTCAAGAGCAGTGAGTGTTGTCTTAGCTTTTTATTTATTTATTTTTTTTTTTTTTTGTAACATTAACGGAACAAATATCATCAGGTTTATGAGACTAACGTTAATGCACGGATCAAATTTACTGACACACAGGCGATTTTATCTCTCCGTTGACTCTCATTTCAGACCTACAAGTGATTGTTTATGTAAATAATCACATTTTGACATAACTTTGTGTATTTGACAATTTAAGCGAACTAAGCTGCTGAGAGATGAATTTGTGATCGCATATTTTCTGCACGCTTCGGTTGTGTGTCAATAAACAGGTTTATCATCTTACACGTCTTGCACTTTCACATATATGCACCAGTATCGCGGATTCACAAAAAAAAAAAAAAAACCCAAAAAACAACAGCAACAGTGTGCCAGATAAACTAGTAAGTTATATCGCCTAGCACAACGAAATACAACACATAATTAACCTCTATCTGGTTAATTATATACTCGTTTAATCGACACTTGAACTGTATCTATAAAAATATATCTGTATACATACCTTGCAAATGCTAACGTTAGCTGATCGTGCTTGGGAAAAACAAAGCTAGCTAACTAGTTAGCCGCCAGACTTCATTCAACAATGTTTATTCTTTCTTTAAAAAACATTTACAAACCTAACTGTAGTTTATTTGGCTTACTTTCTATATTAAATCTGGGTAGAAAGAACTTACCTTAAAAGAAGACATCCGCTCCCTTTGCCATCGTTGTTTATGTTTGAAGCTGTAACTCCGTGTATAGTTCAGCCACGGCACTTTGCGCATGCGCAATAATGTCAAGTTGACCGCTCAAATGAAGAAATAAAAATACTGAGTTTGCTCAACTTTCTTATTTGTGTTCATTGAGAAAAATATAGTAAACATTGAGTTAACTTGTTTTTATGTGTAAACTCAACATTTTGCTTAAAAATGTGTCCACTTGACTTACATTTTTAAACTGAGTGAACAATTTGCAAGTTGGAGTTTTTACAGTGCATAGAAAGCACCAGACTGTGAGATATGAGAAAGGATGCAGGGATATTTGGGCCATTTCACAGTTCAAAAGGTGTGAAAGAAAGCTTAACACTTACGTTTGCTGACTCAGCTTCTCAGAAAGTGTGACCCTTAGTTTACGGAATTTAGATGTGTGAAACTGTGGGTGTGTGAATGACGGTTAAAAAATATTGTTCCTGCTACAAAACAGTTTCTGTGTGTTAGAGAGGGGCATTAAATCCAAGCAAAGACACGTAAAACTACATTCTCGTTTGAAGGGAAGATGAGGCTGTTTGTCATGAGCGTCTCTGTGCTGCTGCTGGTTCTGGGTTTTTCATGCATCTCATCTGAACTTGTAGACAAATTCAGTAAATGCAGAGACTTTTTTTTTCATGAAAAGCCTCCGGTTATCCCTGGCGTTCTGAAGGATTCAGCCGCACTGTTCAATAATTATAAAATAATCTGTCAGCGATATGAGGACAGTGTAAAGTATGCAACCCTCTATGACACAACAGGGAAGATCCCGATTTTCTCAGCTTACAAATACACCGGAATACAAGAATACAAGGAAGTAACTAATCTTCCCTGGATGATCGAGTCACAGGTGACTTTTCTTACAAATTACTCAAATGTAGCATGGAAGCTTATATATAAAGCAGAATAGTTGTTTTAGTTCTTAATTGTATTCTGTTTTTTCGATATTGTTCAGCTGACTGTTTCTTTTATTATTATTTCTTCTTTAGCTTGAACCTGTAGGTCCTGGGATCCGTGAGCCATTCATCAATCAGGCGATCACTGGAGACTACTACAATAACCCAGAAACTGTTAGTCCCGGTCACTTATTTCCAGTCCGTTATGCAGCTGATAGAGAAACTGCCAAGTCTACGTTCACTCTCACCAACAGCATTCCACAGAAGAACAACTTAGAGGAACGCATTTGGAATCGCACAGAACAAGAGATGAAAGTTATCATGGATGAACACTGTCGTGACCAGAACAACAAGAAGACCTTAGCCTATGTGTTGACTGGAGCTTTGCCTGGTGACAGTACACTGAAAAACGGAGTGAACATTCCCTCTCACAAGTGGATGGCATT
>NW_026127244.1:0-26847 GCF_022985175.1 Labeo rohita | reverse complement strand
AAAATGGTTTCTGTTCGTGTATTTTGCTTTTTCTGGTTTTATTACGATCAGATTTTTTCTAGATCCTGCATTAAATTTATGTTTTGGCCTCACTATTCGAGGAACAGACACAGTCTTTATAGATGTATTCTGGGAACTGAGCTGTCTCCCCAGGTCGACTTGGAGTTTCCAAGTTTTACAGAGCTGTGTCAGGATGCACACATACAATTTTTTAGCAAGACTTAAACTTAAAACAGACTCAAATTTTTTTTTTTGTCTAATCCCCTCAAGAAACTCATCATCCATTGTCTAAAGTATAATACTGTGACACAAAGAGTGAAGCGTTAACATAGACACATTAAGATGACCATCTTCCCCTGGAAGGTAGACGCCCAGGCACCTTCTTGCTCAGAAGGTAAGAGACATTAACATATAACACAGACCCAGAATGTCAGGAAGGAGACAGATGACCAAGATGAAAGAATTATTTTAGACATGTTTTAAAATATGTTTGATAGTCAGGGTAACACATTGCAAGCCAAATACACAACAAAGTCCACAGGCAAGAGGGCTAAGCAAGCAAGTCTGGGAACAACTTCATTCACAGATAGACAACTTGCTGCATGGATCTCATGTAAGTTCTCTTAGAACTTTCTTTATTAACTCTTGTTTGACTTCTTAAACTCTTCTGTTGTTTTCTTCATTTGCCTTCATCAGTGCAACACAGAGGGGCTTCAAAGAACATGCCCGGGCATAACACTTGAAAAGCATGGATGGATTAGATAGTTGCTGACTTGGATAATCGTTTGCCATTTTAATCTATTGAGGAGCCATTGATGACTAAAGGGACAACTGTTTGGAAGAGCCTTTCATCCCAAAACAAAAGAACGCAACCTCTCTCATCTCATTCATTTCTTGTTCTTATTCAAAGGTGTGAAACAACTAGAGCGCTTGATGGCCCAACACATCCAAGATCGCTGTAACACTTTCATAACACATGTTGAAAACAAAATGGCTGAAACACCTCCTGATCACAAAATGGATGCTGCCATAAACAGGTGTCATCAGGAAACAGGAACAGGAGGTCAGAAGTGTCAGATCAACACATGAGCGTCATAAACATCAGGAAACAGGAGGTCAGAGGTGTATGTTGGACACCTGGGTATCATAAACATCAGGAAACAGGAACAGGACGTCACAGGTGTCATAAATCAATTTTTGACACAAAGACCCTCATATTTTCTTCTAACATTGAAGATCATGAGACCTATATATTCACACAACCCCAGATGTAACATGATAATTGGGCCCCTAACTATACTATAAACCTAAAACAAATAGGGGAAAGGATCATTATCTAGACAAGTCGACCTGGAATCTCTCTCCTTTTCTCTCAAGGGCCAGTGATGTCAAGCACAAAGTTTGTAGAAAGAAGAACTGATTAATATAAATTATAGCTTAAGTTAAAGTCAGAATATTTCTACCATAAGACGGAAGTGGTAGGGAACACTGTTTATTTAAACTTTAAAGCGATATTACGCTAATAAAATATATTTAAAATAGCACATTCAAAACATTCACTTAGAAAAAAGTGAATTGACTAACTTAACATCTGGTCTGTATCTCCTCCCTCACCCCTCCGTCTCTCTGAGAGGGATTGAAGCAGTCAGACCCTCCGCTTCACAATGGACAAGGCAAGGGTCTGCAAGGTTTTGTGCATGACTCAAAACAAACTAAATGCATTTTAATTTTGTAAAATTTGTATTTATTTATTTATTTGTAAATCACTCATCCATGTTTGGACATCATTGTGTAGAGATCTGCCTCTGAGTGCTCTGACTGAAATGTAAGGCTTTTTTCATATTTATTCACTAAAACTATACAAAATGTTTTGCTGTGTTTTAGAGCTATGTTTATTTTTATTTTGTGCTATATATAGTTGCATATTTTATTACCATCCCTTTAATGTAGAGATAAGATCTTTTAATACAAGAGCGGTGTGTGTGTGTGTGTGTGTGCATTTAGTCAACCCATTCTCACTCCCGAGGCGTCAAAAACTGCAGAACGGTCAAGCGCCTCTAGCGTCACTATGAAGACGCCAACAGCGCCCTCGGCGTCATTATATCGACGAACTGGGACCTACATTGATTTCAATGGGAAACTTTTGGCGTCAGAACACAGGACATGAGATGATGATCGCTATGAAATCACGTTCAGGAAGTCTCATTAAGCACACATCGCGATATTTGCCATCAGTTTACGTGTGCGGCAGGTTGGGTGAGTAGTCGTAAATAGGCTGTCTTAATGTTTGTTTTAAAATGTATCCTGTCTTCTTTATTAATCAGATTAGCGCCGAATGTTTATTCGCTTAATTATATCCGTCTTTGCGTTTTATTGCGTTTACACCTGCTAACTTTTTTTTTTTGTGTGTTTGGCTCGTCCATGTTTTTTTTTATTTTTTTTTTTATAAATGCTTTATTCAACAATTGCACAATTTACAGGAATGTTAATCTCCATTATAAAAATAACAAAATGTGCATTTTCCAACATTGCAGGTGTTTTAACACAAACAAAACATAAACAAGACTCACATCATCACATTTTGCCAGGGGAAGTACGAATTTACAAAAAGATATCAAAGTGTTTACAAACATTCACAGTTTTTGTTGCCTTTTGATTAAGGGAATGCTTAATCGAGTTGACATATTGCTTGACCTCATTGTTAAAAGCAAAAAAAGATGTTTTTGAATGCGCAAACTTACATTTATGAATGTAATATTTTGCCAACAGAATAATGAGGTTAATAATGAAAGTTTCATTAGGCATAGTTTTAGTTCTGTTGAGGTCATAAAGGCCAAAAAGAACATCCTTCCAAAATAACTTGAAATCTTTCTCAATTTTTTCAGCAATAAAAATACAAATGTCAGACCAGAAGCTTTGGACAAAGGGGCAGTGCCAAAAACAAATGGGTAACTGTTTCAACATTCACAGAACAAAAAGTGCACATTACATCAATATCTTTTTAAAAATTTTTAACAATATGATCATTAGACGGGTAAAACTTATGAATTATTTTAAATGATATTTCTCTAATTTTGTTGGTCAGCAGGTATCGGCTGGGTAAGAGCCAGACCTTCTTCCAGTCAATGTTTTGCACAAATTTATTCCAGTATGGAACCACATATGGGACTGTGATAATATCTGTTTTGAACAAGGATCTAATTAGTTTATTGTTCTTTCCATTGTTACAGGAAAAACAAATCTTACCAACTGAAGTGTCAGTCAGTGATAACAAGGTTAGTTGTTGTGTGTCCAATCTTGGTTGAGCTTTAAATAACATGCAGACACCAGAAGAAATTGCTCCAAAGACTTTGGCATAATCTCCAGGAGACACAGGAATTTTGTATTCTTCTAGAAACTCACTATAAGAGTAAAGACAACCAGCCCTGTTAAATAATTGGTCAACAAAAATAATGTTATTGTAACGCCAAGCCAGCAGAGGGAGCCCTCACCCCAGTACTGCTTGCATGCTCCCTCTGCTGCTTCTACTGTCACTTCCTGTTTGGCAGTATATAAGGACTCTCCATGTGCTCACTTCTTTGCGAAGTATTGCCAGTTCACCTGCCTTACTGAGCGTTTGTTATATTTCTCTGTTGGATTACCTGTTGCTATCTTGCTTTGTTTATGGACTACTGAGTTTACGGATTACCCCTATTGGATTGTTTGCTGTTTCTGGACTGACTTTACGGTATTTGACCCACTGCCTGCTTTATCTCTCTGCTGCCTGGATTACGTTTATGTGTTGTACGTTTTGGACTGCCTTTCCGGTTATTGACCCTCTGCCTGTTTCATCATGTATGTTTGCTGTTGTTTATAATAAACTTCTGCAATTGGATTCTACACCGCCTCAGCGTCCTCACGTTACAGAATACTTCGCCAACCCCCGAATCCAGCGGAAGTTACGACATACACAACCCAAGTCATGAACCCAGCCGTATCTCGTCTCATCTGCCTTCGTCAAGGTGACCGGGCCATAGAGGAATATGTTGAGGAGTTTTGTGGACTATGTCACCTAGTTGGCTTTAATGATGTGGCTCTAAAAGACTTTTTTCGTTTTGGGTTGAACGAGCCCCTTAGTTCAAGTCTGCCAGGGGGGAAAATTTGTTGGTCACTGGAGGAATATATCGATCATGCCCTACTCCTAAGCGGATCACCATACACTGTTGGGATTGTGGACGAGGGACCCCGCAATCCCACAGTAACCACCACACCACAGCCTGTTCAAGCCACATCCGCAAAGCCAAAGCCTGCTCACGCCATGCCTGCCGCTCCAGGGCCTGCTCACGCCATGCCTGCCGCCACGCCAGAGTCTGCACGCAAGATGGCTGCCGCCACGCCAGAGTCTGCACGCAAGATGGCTGCCGCCACGCCAGAGTCTGCACGCAAGATGGCTGCCGCCACGCCAGAGTCTGCACGCAAGATGGCTGCCGCCACGCCAGAGTTTGCTCACAAGATGGCCGCCATTCCCAAACCTGTTCACAAGATGACCACCGTCCCAGAGCCAATCTACAAGATGGTTGCCTTCCCCAAGCCAGTTCACAAGATGGCTGCCATCCCAGAGCCACTCCACAAGATAACCGCTGTCTCCAAGCCACGCCTCATGATGGCACACGTACTGGACTCACCCCTAATGGCTGTATGGGCAGCTAAAATGACAGCTACTGTTCCTGTACCAAGTCAAGCTGCAGAACCAAGTCAAGCTGCAGAACCAAGTCAAGCTGCAGAACCAAGTCAAGCCACAGTTGCTGCTCCAGGGTCAAAAGCTTCCGAGTCCAGTCGAGTTCCAGGGTCAAGTCAGGTTTCCAAGTCCAGTCAAAGCTTCCAAGTCAAGTCGAGTTCCAGGGTCAAGTCAAGTTTCCAAGTCCAGTCAGGCTTCCAAGTCAAGTCCAGTTCCAGGGTCAAGTCCAGCTACAGCGTCCGGCCAAGCTACAGCGTCCGGCCAAGCTACAGCGTCCGGCCAAGCTTCAGAGCCCGGTCAAGCTTCAGAGCCCGGTCAAGCTTCAGAGCCCGGTCAAGCTTCAGAGCCCGGTCAAGCTTCAGAGCCCGGTCAAGCAACAGAGTCAAGTCAAGCAACAGAGTCAAGTCAAGCAACAGAGTCAAGTCAAGCAACAGAGTCAAGTCAAGCAACAGAGTCAAGTCAAGCAACAGAGTCAAGTCAAGCAACAGAGTCAAGTCAAGCAACAGAGTCAAGTCAAGCAACAGAGTCAAGTCAAGCCAAAGCTACTGTTCTCCATGAATCAAGCCAAGTTACAGCTGTTCCCCATGAACCAAGCCAAGGTACAGCTGTTATTCCCCATGAGTCAAGCCAAGATACAGCTGTTCTCTATGAGCCATGCCAAGTCACAGCTGTTCCCCACGAGTCATGCCAAGTCACAGCTGTTCCCCTCTATGAGTCAAGCCATGTCACAGCTGTGTCCCACGAGTCAAGCCACGTCACAGCTGTGTCCCACGAGTCAAGCCACGTCACAGCTGTTCTCCATAAGCCAAGCCACGTTACAGCTGTTCTCCATGAGTCAAGTCAAGACACAGCTGTTATTCTCCACGAACCAAGCCAAGTCACCGCTGTGTCCCACGAGTCAAGCCACGTCACAGCTGTGTCCCACGAGTCAAGCCACGTCACAGCTGTTCTCCATAAGCCAAGCCAAGTTACAGCTGTTCTCCATGAGTCAAGTCAAGACACAGCTGTTATTCTCCACGAACCAAGCCAAGTCACAGCTGTGCCCCACGAGTCAAGCCAAGTCACAGCTGTGCCCCACGAGTCAAGCCAAGTCACAGCTGTGCCCCATGAGTCAAGCCATGTCGTTCCTGAGCCAAGCCATGTCGTTCCTGAGCCAAGCCATGTCGTTCCTGAGCCAAGCCATGTCGTTCCTGAGCCAAGCCATGTCGTTCCTGAGCCAAGCCATGTTGTTCCTGAGTCAATCCACGTGAGTCAATCCACGTTACAGCTGAATCTTCACAAGCCAAGTCAAGTTGCTGCTATTGTCCCTGAGCCAAGTCACGTCACAGTTAACCTTCAGAAGCCAGGTCAAGTCACAGCTGGACTGCCGTTCTTCCCGACTCAAGTCTGGCCACGGCAGGTCTCCCCGAGTCAAGTCTGGCCACGGCAGGCCTCCCCGAGTCAAGGCAAGAAACTGTTGTCCCAAGCCACGCAGAGCCCACGCTCCCAAGCCACGCAGAGCCCACGCTCCCAAGCCACGCAGAGCCCACGCTCCCAAGCCACGCAGAGCCCACGCTCCCAAGCCACGCAGAGCCCACGCTCCCAAGCCACGCAGAGCCTACATTCCCAAGCCACAAGCCCATAACATCCCATAACATCCACACCCTCAAGGTCACCAGACATCCCACTATCTACTGTGCTGCCTGTAATGGCCGTAGCCATTTTCAGTGTGTGGGCTGCACACTGTGTTCCAGAGGCCTCGCCGGTCCACGAGTCTACGCCAGAGGTCTCTTCTGTCAAGGAGTCTGCGCCCATGCCCCCAGAAGTGGCAGCTCCGGCTGCAGAACCTCTCAAAGGGGCGGCGTTTCCCCACGGACTCTCTGCCCGTCCTGTCACGGCCATAAAGGCCATTCATGACTTCCCAGCCTCACCTGCCCAAGCATCTGCGCCCATGCCCCCGGAGGTGTCAGCGCATGCTGTGGATCCTCCTATGGGGGCGGCGTCCCAAGATGAACTCTCTGCTTGTCATGCCACGGCCAAAGAAATCACTCATGAACCCACCATTCTGCTATGGATGTCACTAATCCCACTGTGGATATCTCTGCTTCTGTCTGTTCTGCCTGCCCTGCAATGGCTACCTGCTATGCCTGCTCTGCCTGCCTCGCCATGGCTCCCTGTTATGCCTGCCCTGCCTGCCTCGCCATGGCTTCCTGCTCTGCCTGTTCTGCCTGCCCCACCATGGTCCCCTATTCTGCCATTGCTCCATGGCCCAAGTCCTCAAGTTCTACACGGTCTGCTACTGCTCCATGGCCCAGGCCCCCCAGTACTTCACAGTCTGCTACTGCTCCACGGCCCTGGTCCTCCAAAGTTTCACTGTCTGTCATTGCTTCACGGCCCAGGACCTCCAGGGTTCCACTGTCTGCCACAGCTCCACGGCCCAGGTCCTCCAGTGCTTCACTGTCTGCCACTGCTCCATGGTCCAGGTCCTCCAGTGCTTCACTGTCTGTCCCTGCTCCACGATCCAGGCCCACCTGCTCTACATGGACCTGGCCCTCCATCCCACCCCCTGCTTTGCCTCTGTTCCCCCACCCATCTGGACTGTTGTTTGAGCGCCAGGAGTCGCTCCTAGGGGGGGGGATTCTGTAACGCCAAGCCAGCAGAGGGAGCCCTCACCCCAGTACTGCTTGCATGCTCCCTCTGCTGCTTCTACTGTCACTTCCTGTTTGGCAGTATATAAGGACTCTCCATGTGCTCAATTCTTTGCGAAGTATTGCCAGTTCACCTGCCTTACCGAGCGTTTGTTATATTTCTCTGTTGGATTACCTGTTGCTATCTTGCTTTGTTTATGGACTACTGAGTTTACGGATTACCCCTATTGGATTGTTTGCTGTTTCTGGACTGACTTTACGGTATTTGACCCACTGCCTGCTTTATCTCTCTGCTGCCTGGATTACGTTTATGTGTTGTACGTTTTGGACTGCCTTTCCGGTTATTGACCCTCTGCCTGTTTCATCGTGTATGTTTGCTGTTGTTTATAATAAACTTCTGCAATTGGATTCTACACTGCCTCAGCGTCCTCACGTTACAGTTATTATTAAACCAGTAATCAATAAATAAAGATTTGTGTTTAAACAGTATGTCTTTGTTGTTCCATATATAATATTTGTTATGCTTGAAAATAAGAGACCATGAAAGGAAGGCCTGGCGGTGAAAGGATGACATTTTTATCAGGATTTTATCAATATTGTAATTACAGGATAAGAAAAAGCTCAACCCACCCAGTTTTGACAGAATATGACAGGGTATGACATTCCAAATAGAATTAGGGTTTTTAAAGAAATGTTTTAACCAATTTACTTTAAAAGTATTATTAAGAGTACAGAAATCAATAAAATTTAATCCACCCTTTTCATAGTCATTTGTTAGAACAGATTTCTTCACATGATGAGTTCTATTTTTCCATAAGAAGTTAAAGAGTAGCTTGTCAATCTCAGTAATATGTTTTTTGGTCACATACGGAGATAGAGCTGGATATGTCAACCGTGATAAACCTTCTGCTTTAGACAGTAGGGTTCTTCCTCTGAGGGAGAGATCCCGTAACAGCCATTGGTTCAGCTTTTTTTTAGTTCTTTGAATAATAGGGTTGAAGTTCAGTAAAGCCCTTTTTTGTTGGTCCTTGGTAATTGTGATACCTAAGTGAACAAGTTCATTTTTGATTGGAATACTACAAATGGAAGATTTCATGCAGTCCTTAATGGACATGATTTCACACTTATTGATATTCAGCCTTAAGCCAGAGGCCATGGAAAATTTTTCTATAGTATTTATTGCAACAGAGACTTGATTTTCATCTCTAAGAAAGAGAGTGGTATCGTCCGCCAGTTGAGATATAATAAGCTCTCTACCTAATATATTGATGCCGTTTATTTCACTTGATTTAATATGATCAGACAAAAGCTGGGCTACCAATAGAAAGAGGTAAGGCGAAGCCGGGCACCCTTGTCGGATGCCTCTAGAGACATTGAATCTGGGAGACATACCACCTGTTAGTCTAATTGAGCTATTACTATTGTTATATAGACTTTTAATAGCTGAGGAAAAAAAAAACACCAAAACCGAATTTTTTAAGAGACTGTAAAATTAATGGATGTTCAACGGTGTCAAATGCTTTGTAGAAATCTACAAACAGCATGAGCCCACCCTCCTCTACCATTTCTGGGTAATCTAAAATATCTAAAATGAGCCTAATGTTATTTCCTATATGCCTTTTGTTCATGAAGACTGATTGTGTTTCATCTATGATGGAATCCAAAACAGACCGTAATCTTCTAGCCAATAAGAGAGCTAAAATTTTATAATCATTGTTAAGTAAACAAATTGGGCGCCAATTATCTAAAAATAATTTGTCCTTGTTTGGTTTAGGAATTAGAACTGTTATTCCTTGGGTCAGAGAAGTGGGGAGGCATTCATTTTCAATGGATTCTATAAAGACTTTTAATAAAAAAGGGGACAATTCAGCGATAAAAGATTTATAAAATTCGGAGGATAGCCCATCGCACCCAGGCGATTTGTTATTTTTTAGTTGATTTATAGCTTGCTGTACTTCTTCAAGAGATATAGGCCTGTCACAATGCTCTCTATCCACTTCGTTTATCATCTTCACTGAAAGGGAGTTTAAAAAATGATCAGACTCAGTTGGGCTAAACACACCTGCTAACTGGAGCGATTAAACTCTGTCACGTGACGTCATAGACCTTTGATCAGTTTTATATTTATATCAGGTTCAAAGATGTAAGTTGTATTTGTAGTAAAATCATAGTAACCACAACACTTACAACAGTTGTTGCAAGTTGTACTGTGATATTTTAAGTTAAAACATAGTAAACATGACACTTACCATGTTTTACCACATTAACTACAGTTTCACTGTGAAATTTAAAGTGAAAACATTAAACATGATATTTACCTTGTTTTACTACGGTAACTGTAGTTTTGCTGTGAAATTTGAAGTTAAAACACAGTAAACGGGACACCTGCCATGTTTTTACCACGGTAACTGTAGTTGTACTGTGATATTTGAATTTAAAACAGAGTAAACATGACGCTTGCCATGTTTTTGCCACAGTAACTGCACTTTTGCTGTGGCAGTTTCAGTAAAAAAGCACAATAACCACAACACTTATTATGCTTCTACTGCAGTATCTTTAGTTTGACTATGATATGTATAGTAATAGCACAGTAATCACCAAACTTACTATGGTTTTACCACTGTAATGCTAGTTTTGATATGCTTTTATGACAGATACCACAGTAATCACTACATTACTATTGCATGCTTGTACCTTTTAATGTAAAAAAAAAGAAAACATTTTGCACACAGATCATTATTAACATTCTCTATATAGTTGTCTTTTCTTTCTTGCTGAGGAGACCTAAAGGAAGCCGTCAGCCCAGTCTTGTTTGTGGGGAGGTCTTCATTTAGAAACAGAGAAGACAGAAAGCTGCGGAGGGAGACATTTGCAGTGGTAGGTCTGTGTTCGTTTTACCCTTTTATCAAACATTCCTGCTGTTATAATTTGTACAGCATATATAAGATATATAACATGTTGTTTCTTAAACTTTTGCCTTGTCCAAATACTCACACTTGCAGTTTTGCACCTTGTCTAATTATATGACGTATTTCCTGTTTTTTGGCCCAAGTGTTGAAGTGAACTTGAAAACCACAAGTGTGTGTAGAACTTTTCATTACCTGACGGGACACACTTATAGTGTGGTAGAAATGTGAGTGTTTACAGAGATTTATTTCTAGTTTCAACTTTGCATTTTAAAATAAACTTCTAAATGTCTGTTCAGTATCTCCCTATAACAGATGTCAATTTAATTTGTGGTGCTTCTAATTAAGTGATAAATAAGCAGTAGCAAATGATGTACAAAATAAATATTCTTCTTTTTGCATAAAACATGCAACACTTTGTTTTACTACCAAATTATTTGTAATATCTAATTATTATAATTATTAATCATTTTTAACTTACATTGCATGCATGTGCTATAAAGCGGCCAAAACCACAAGTGTGGGTAATTGGACTGGGTAAAAGTTTAAAAAATGCCCCATTAGTACATCAAAATCTTAATAATTCAATAATTCAGATGAACACTTGTATGATATTGTACAAGTGTACTTGTAGACAGTCCTGCAACATTTACTCTACTGCTCATTGCCTCAGTCCCTGTACAGTCTCATTTGACACTATCACTATATTTGTAAATCAGTTGTGCCCCTTTTTGGAAAGCAGTCGATGCCCCACACAGTCAGAAACTTTATATTGTCCATTGGCTTCTTAATAAATTACTTCAAATGGGTCCCGTCAGCTCATTGTCCAACATTACATGATGTCTCTCTGCACCTCGTAATTTATCTGTTTCCATGAGTGGAAATGCTAGTTTGATGTGTCCTGTTAGCATGTAAACATGTTTAAAAGAATTAGATATGAAGCTTGCTATTAATGACTTACTTTTAATAATGGATGCATGTAAAATTTGATTATACAGCATCTCTGCAGATGTTATAAACTAACATTTTGTATGTAATGTAATGTAATATTTCTTTTCTTTCTGTCTTACAGGGTTTCTTGCAGATAACGCTGTCCTTCTCCATCATGCACAAGGCCCTCTTTAACTTTTTATCCCCCACACATACAGAAATGGCACCAGCTCAATATTAAGACTTTGCAGGGTTTTTTGTTTTTTCAGAAGATGCAACTTTGTTTTAATTATAAGCTTAAATAAATACATTTGACCTACCAGCAACCCATATGCAGTATACAGAACCAGTAATGAAAACAATAGTTAAAAATAGTCTTTTTCATATTGATGAAGCTTTGTGCACTCTTTTTTTTTTAAAAAAACTTATAAACTTTACTTGGTGTCTTCCTAATGGTTTTATAACAAAATTATATTTTTCATAATGCTATTGTTAAATGTATATTTGTGTGTTTGTTGTAGCAGGTGTTTCTTCCATTGTTCAGACAAGTAATGTTTATTTGGTGCTGTGCTGATTTTTATAGATTTTCATGGAGTTTTATAGATGATATGATACACTTGACATGCATGACTTCATGGTGTTATTCTGTCATATGTTTTGATGTTAGTTTGAAACATTTACATGTGTTGTCAGTTTAAGTTTTTAAGAAAATGCATTTGTTTCCAGTGCTCTCTGAAAGACATACACTATATGTACTGTTTTGTTTTTGTTATTAGTTATCGTTTACAATTATAATTATCACTAACTATTTTAATTTGCTTTGCATTTAGTCACAATAAATGTATTACAGTTAAAAATGTACAATGTTGTTCTTAATAATTGCTTGCCTTTTAGTTTGTTTATTTATTTATTTATTTATTTATAAGAGAAGACAATCAAAATAATTTGTGAAGGTTTGTAAGATTTTGCATGTGGTTTGTAAAAATATTGTTTGGCACACGCACACGCACACACACACACACGCACACATTTTTGTCAACAGTAATTACTGTAGGTGTAGACGTTAATGAAACACAATCCCATAGGTAGCTAATTCAATTATGATTAACCGAGTCTGTCCCGTCAGCCGAAAAACGGAAGAAATTTGTCATAAATGACCATAAATGGACAAGTAAGTGTGACGCCTCTGTTCAGCTGGATGTCAGTGGCTGTGAAGTTCTCTTGTCACCCAGAGGACTCGCTGTGATTGGATTATCTTTCAACCCTTATTAAACAGCGCATTATATTACAAAAGTATGTTTTGCTGATGTTATCACGTTAGTAATATATTAAGCTAACAATGAAGTATTGCTATGTTGAGAGAAATGACTTCTTCAGCGAGATCCTAACCCTAAGCATAACTTCAGTGAACTACAAATAACAGCGCCATGTTTTCCCGTTCCATCGACAGAATGACAGAGGCTTATGGGTACTGTAGTTTAAAACGTTTTATTAATTAAATGAAATAATAACTTTAATGGAAAACTGGATATCTAAAGACGTTCATTGTGCAGATCTCTATGACATATTTGAGAGGCAGGCTGAAATTTGCTATTTTACTGTGAGCAATATTTAAAATGCATTTATATTTCTGACAGCTTATTTAAAAATAGCATTTATAATCATGCCGATTTTCTTTTTATATTTAATCAGAAAAGTGTGCAATATGCATTTTTTGGCTCTTCCAGAGGGTGCTACTGGGCCCCTGGGGGTAGAAGGGCAGTAAAACATACATACATGTGTTCACCTCATCATGGACAACAAACTGTGTTAAGTTACATTTACATCTGACAGTTTTCACAGTCCACCCTCATCTATTCTTACATCATGCCTCATATAGCTTTTGACAGGACACTGTGAGGCCATCTGATCAAACAGAAAAATTTGAAAGAAATGCTTTAATAACAATAATAATAATAATAAATTAGATTATTTCTTAGATTTTTGAGGTAAACACCAATAAATATAATAAATGAACCTGCAACAACTTGCCATTTTATATTCCCCATTGTTAAGCAGTAATCAAAGACAATTTATACACATTGTGATATTTCATTATTACTATTACACAATGACAAATTCATGCAGTAGTAAAAATCACAATATAATAATAATAATAATTAGCAAAAATCAGTGTAAATATGTCGTCCTCACCCCCTTATCTTGCTCCTCACAGGCCGGGCATCAGTAATGTGCATGCTCTTGGTTTTAATGCAGTACAAAATGCACATTGATCATTCCTGGTACATTCTCAGTTATCCCTTAAGTGTTTGTAGCAATAAAGCCCATGGTAATGTAATGCAAAATAATTTATCTATCTTGTAATTCCCTTTATTTCACCAAAAATTGGCATTTTTGTCACTAAATATATACAATAATAACTTTTTGGTGTATTGTTGTCCCCAATATCATTAACCTGATAAAAAAAAAATGTTTATGTCTTAAGTAAAAACAATCAGGTTATTAATTATATGTACTTTTTCAAGTATAAAACATATATACACATATGAGCCGACCTAGTAAAATTTAAACAGAGCAGAAGGCAGAGCAGAAGCCCTCCAGGGCGGAGCCAGAGGCAGAGCAGGAGGCCCAGGAGCCCTCCAGGGCAGAGCTGGAGGCCTAGGAGCCCTCCAGGGCAGAGCTGGAGGCAGAGCTGGAGGCGAAGCAGGCGACGCTGGAGCCCTCCAGGGCGGAGCCGGAGGCTGAGCAGGAGGCGCCGCACTAGGCGGAGCGGCCCTCCGGGGCAGAGCAGGAGGCGGAGCAGGAATCCGCGTCACGGTCTGGGACCTGGGGAGAGCAGGGACAGAGGAGGCAGACAGAATAGGTGGGGAAGGTGCAGCAGCCCTCAAGGGCGGAACATAAGGCAGAGCAGGAGGCGCAGCAGCCCTCCGGGGCGGAACAGGAGGCGCAGCAGCCCTCCGGGGTGGAACAGGAGGCGCAGCAGCCCTCCGGGGCGTCATAGACTGGGACCTGGGGAGAACAGTGACAGAGGATGCAGACAGGAAAAAGGGAGAAGCAGAGAGTTTAGCGGTTAACGCCCCCTCCATTAGAGGTTCTACGGCAGGCACCGACACCTCTGAAGGCATTGGCGCAGCATCTCCGATGGGGAAGGCCTCTGGAGCAGACTTGAGACCAGATGGGACCCCTGAAGCAGGCTTGTGATCAGAGGGGAGCTCTGGAGCAGGCTGGAGACCAGACGAGAGCTCTGCAGCAGGCTTGAGATCAGAGGGGAGCTCTGGAGCAGGCTGGAGACCAGACGAGAGCTCTGCAGCAGGCTTGAGATCAGAGAGGGACTCTGGAGCAGGCTTGAGATCAGAGGGGAGCTCTGGAGCAGGTTTGAGATCAGACGGGAGCTCTGGAGCAGACTGGTGAACAGACGTGGCCTCAGGGGTTGATTTGTGAACAGACGTGACCTCAGGAGCTGACTTGTGAACAGACGTGACCTCAGGGGCACAGTGTGCAGCCCACACACACCAGATGGCAACCGCCATTAAAGGAAGAGCAGCAGCGGGAGGTTGTGGTGGGTCTAGTACACTGGCTATCATGATAGGTCGTCATCGTGGGATATCTGACGAGGCATGGCACGGCTCTGGAAGGTCAGAAGAGACGTGACTTGGCTCTGGACAAATAGACGAGACATGACGAGGCACTGGGAGGTCTGATGAAACATGGAGAAGCTCTGGGCCGTTAGGCGGGACGTGACTTGACTCAGAGCGGTCAGGCGGGACGTGACTTGACTCTGGGCGGTCAGACGAGGCGTGACTTGACTCTGGGCCGTCGGGCAGGATGTGACTTGGTTCGTGGGGATTTGCTGTGACCTGACTTGATTCGTGAAGATCAGTAGTGAACTGACTTGACTCTTGGAGATCAGCGGTGACTTGACTTGGCTCGTGAAGATCAGCAGTGACTTGACTTGGCTCGTGAAGATCAGCAGTGACTTGACTTGTCTCGTGAAGATCAGCAGTGACTTGACTTGGTGCAGGAATGACCGCCTTGACGTTGTTGGACTTGGAAGCTTCAGCTGTAGCCTGACTTGACTCTGGAGCAGCGGCTGAAGCTTGACTTGACTCTGGAATAACAGCAGCAGCTTGACTTGGCTCATGAGGATCTGCTATAACCTGGCTTGACTCATGGAGATCCGCTGTACTGGGACTTGTAAGGATCCATCCACTGGCTCAAATGCAGAGTCGAGTTGTCTGGTTGAAGGTTTATGCATGTTCGGTCTTTTCACAGCGCTTCTGCAAAATTCGCTTAATTTATCAGAATTTAGTTTCATTTTTAATCTAGCTCCTTGTTTAGTCTGACTCCAATTTCATATGATCGTTAGAATTTAGGTGTTTAATTCAGGCTGATTGCAAATATCAATTAAGTATTAATCTAGATATCTGATTATTTCGGACTCACTATACTTTCAGTTATTCGTTCATTGGGGACCCGATGCCGCTTTCGAGTCTTGCACCCGCGGAGTACGCAGATCTCGCGATCACGAAAACGCCAGTCTGATTGTTGAGTCAGAGGTATGTAGGTGACTAAATACCCTTTTTGACAGCCGCCTACTGCTTGCCTTCACAAAAAGTGTAGTTTACTTTTAGTCTTCGCCGGTACAACTTGCTAACATCAGTGATAGACAGAAATCAGGGGGTCTCAGATGATGTGCCTACTGCTCCATTCAATCCTGAGCCTGCTGTTTGCTCTATCCTGGTCGTAACTCGCGGTAGCACCAGCCTCCTCGCAATCTACTGGAAATAATGATTTCAGACGAGTCTAAAATTAATCAAATAATAACATTTTATTTGTCAGGTAAAAATGTATCATGCCAATTACATAGTTTAACAATGAGAATCCAATTCAGAATTAAATTCATTTCCAATTAAAAGGAATACATAACATCAATTACTCAAAGATAACTCTAAGAGTGAGAGATGCATACCTGACCGCATAGAGATACACAGCAGCATGTGAGAGATTTGGAGGCAAAGCTCCAGAGACTCTCACACACAGTGTGGGGTTCTTCTGAATACAGAATCCCCCCGTAATGTTTTGTCACTTCACTTATATACCCAGACCAAAACAAACAAATCTTCCAATCAGTTGTAAAAACATAAAAGACCTTTTGGCTTGTCAGGAGATCTCACGACCCAGGGTCACACCTAGCTGGAGATTCCCACCCGACCCTAAGGGGAAAAACACACCCCTCAGCAGCAAAACACAATTCTATAAAAGTGTTCAGTCTTCCTCATAATATAAGTGACTTCTGTGAAATTGAGACCATTTTACTAATCGCACTAAGACCTTTAGAATGATACCAAACATGAAAGGGAAACGTCAACATATTCACAAAATGTAACACATGTAGTATATGGACATTCTTAGTGACTTTCAGTGGAACCTTTTGGGGGGAAAAGTGTGAGATGCAGGGAGGGGAGAGGAGAGGGAGGAAGGGGGTTGTAAATGAGCAATAGGGGTGGTGTTGTTTGCCCTCTTTGAAGATCTCTTCTCCAGATTAGTTTTATTGTTTTATTGCATGGCATCTGTTTTTGTCAGAGTTCCTGGACTTTAAATTCATGAGGAAATAATTTCACATCTTACAGTCCTTCCCTGACCCCTTGGGGCAAATCCCAAGCAGTCCCTAAGGGGTCACAATTTGATGATTTCCGAATTATGTCTACCGTCAAAGTCTTTGCAGGGCAGGTAGCATTAGTTGAAGAGTGCAGGAGCATGGTGGTTACCTAAAATAACAACATTAAGACACGTTGATGAAAGCACTGCAGAATTCACATCAGTGAAACAAAGTCTCTTTGAAGGAAGGCGTTCTGCAATGCTGCAGTCTTTTGGTCAGGTGCGTTTTCACCTGCACTGACAGTGGTGGTAGTCAGTCTGTAGGATTACTCATTGTATCATGTCCGTTGAGTCGATCAAGCATGAGCTGAAAGTGTCCTTGCATTCTGGGGAAGCATCTACATCAAGTGCCATCCTCCCCAGGATGTTTATCTGACCTGAAAAAGTCTTCAGTCACCTTCAGGTAGAAGGTGTATTTCACAGAATTTGTCAGATCTCCATAGGTGAAGGAATTATTTCACTGACGATGTTCCGATGCATGCGAGACATCTGTACAACCCCTGAGTGACCATGCAATAACTGATGACTTTAGTGATGTAATGGAATGAAAAGAAGGTTATGAGATAAACAAAACAATCATGTCAAAAGTGCGAGTGGTAAATGAGGTCTCCATTTTTTCAGAGTCAAATATTTAGTGAACAGGTCTCATTTGGTTGCCAGATTATTTACTACCAATATGCAAAGTAATTTGGATTTAGATACTTGGTCTGTGTTATGATCTGGTCAGTGAGCTGCAGACCGCTCACCACCAGACGTCGCTCTCGCCTTTTTGTCACGCACGGACTGTCACACTACACCCCGGACTACACTCCCCATCAGCCATTGCACTTCACCCCGTCCAATCAGAGACAGTATAAATACCCCGGTCTTCCTGTCACTCGTCGCCGAGTATTGTACTGTGTTTATCTGGTCATACGAAGCGTTTCTCTGTGTTCATCCCGTGTCGTGTCTTTCTGTTATTCTGGCTCCTCGTCTGGTTTGTCTCGACCCCCCGCCTGTTTATCGACTACTCTCTGCCTAGCCCTTATACACCTGTCTGCTCCTGTCTGACCACGCCTGCCTTGACCATGTCTCTGTCCAAATCCTTCAATAAAAGCGTGCAAATGGATCCGCTTGTCTCTCGTCTCACTCCCAACGTTACAGAATACTCGGCCACAACAGGATCCAGCAGCTTTCATCATGGACATTCAACAGGTATGGACTTTGGACTATTGTGTGTGGGCTCGTCGTTTACTGTGGGGGTCGCGGAGGAGGAACGCGACAACGCGGCAATGGTGGCCGCGCACCCCGCTCATATAATGACGGCCGCGCCGGAGCGCGACGCCACGGATCCGCTGGCTGCTTGGCTCACTCGGGGAAATGCGGCCACGCTGGAGCGCGCCCGAGCTATGACGACGGCTATGGATCGCATTGCTCAGATGGCGGCGACGGCAATGGATAGCATCGCTCTAATGGCGGCGACAGCGGTGCCCATTCGCAAGATGGCGGCCGCGTCGGAGCGCGTTCATACCCTGGCGGCGACAACAGAGCCCGTGCACAAGATGGCGGCGGAAACAGAGCTCCGTCACGTCACAACTGCCATACAAGAGCCATTTAAAGGTATAGTTACATTTCCTGAGTCAAGCCAAGTTTCTAAGTCAAGTCAAGTTGCAGCTGTGTTTCCTGAGTTAAGTCAAGTTTCTAAGTCAAGTCAAGTTGCAGCTGTGTTTCCTGAGTTAAGTCAAGTTTCTAAGTCAAGTCAAGTCAGAGCTGCTCTTTCTAAGGCAAGTCAAGTTAAAACTGTGTTTCCTGTGTCAAGTCAAGTCAGAACTGTTGTTACTGTGTCAAGTCAAATTACAGCCATCAATCCTGAGCCAGAGCCTGTCGCAAAGATGGCCGCCACGCCAGAGCCTGTTGCAAAGATGGCCGCCACGCCAGAGCCTGTTGCAAAGATGGCCGCCACGCCAGAGCCTGTCGCAAAGATGGCCGCCACGCCAGAGCCTGTTGCAAAGATGGCCGCCACGCCAGAGCCTGTCGCAAAGATGGCCGCCAAGCCAGCACCCGCTAACGCCACGTCAGTCGAGCCAGTGCCAAGTCAACTCACTACTGATCTTCACAAGCCAGGTCTAGTCACCGCTGATCTCCGCGAGTCAAACCAGGTCACTACTGATCGTCTCGAGCCAAGTCAAGTCATCGCTGTTCTCCAAGAATCAAGTCAATTCACTGTTGGTCTCCACGAACCAAGTCAAACCACAGCTGACCTTCATGAGCCAAGTGAAGTTATTGCTGACTGCCCAGAGTCAGGTCACGTCTCGTCTGACCGCCCAGAGTCAGGTCACGTCTCGTCTGACCGCCCAGAGTCAGGTCACGTCTCGTCTGACCGCCCAGAGTCAGGTCACGTCTCGTCTGACCGCCCAGAGTCAGGTCTCGTCTCGTCTGACCGCTCAGAGCCTTGTCACATCATGTCTGGTTATCGCCATCACACTGGCATTCTCAGTATGTGGGCCGCACACTACACTCCGGAGGTCACGCCTGATCTCAAGCCTGCTCCAGAGCTCCCGTCTGATCTCAAGCCTGATCCTGAGCTCCCGTCTGACCAGGAGACAGACCCAGAGGCCTCACCAGTCGGAGAAGCCGTGCCAATGCCTCCTGAGGTGTCCGCTTCGGCTGTAGATCCTCCTAGGGAGGCGGCGTTCTGCCTCAAACTCTCTGCTTCTCCCCTCATTCTGTCTGCCTCCTCTGTCACTGTTCTCCCCAGGTCCCAGTCTATGACGCAGGTTCCTGCTCTGCCTCCTGTTCCGCCCCGGAAGGCTGCTGCACCTCCTGTTCCGCCCCGGAGGGCTGCTGCGCCTCCTGTTCCGCCTTCTGTTCCGTCCTGGAGGGCTGCTGCGCCTTCTCCCCCTATTCTGTCTGCCTCCTCTGTCCCTGCTTTCCCCAGGTCCCAGACCGTGACACGGATTCCTGTTCCGCCCCGGAGGGCTGCTCCACCTCTTGCTCCGCCTCCGGCTCCGCCCTGGAAGGTTCCTGCTCTGCCGGTCCTGTCTCAATCACCGGGTCCTCCGCAGGGACCTGGCCCTCCGGCCCTTGCTCTGTCTAACCCCCGCCCCACCGCTCCCCTGGACTATGGTTTGTTTGGAGCGTCTGGAAGCCGCTCTTTGGGGGGGGGGCTATGTTATGATCTGGTCAGTGAGCTGCAGACCGCTCACCACCAGACGTCGCTCTCGCCTTTTTGTCACGCACGGACTGTCACACTACACCCCGGACTACACTCCCCATCAGCCATTGCACTTCACCCCCGTCCAATCAGAGACAGTATAAATACCCCGGTCTTCCTGTCACTCGTCGCCGAGTATTGTACTGTGTTTATCTGGTCATACGAAGCGTTTCTCTGTGTTCATCCCGTGTCGTGTCTTTCTGTTATTCTGGCTCCTCGTCTGGTTTGTCTCGACCCCCCGCCTGTTTATCGACTACTCTCTGCCTAGCCCTTATACACCTGTCTGCTCCTGTCTGACCACGCCTGCCTTGACCATGTCTCTGTCCAAATCCTTCAATAAAAGCGTGCAAATGGATCCGCTTGTCTCTCGTCTCACTCCCAACGTTACAGTCTGGATGAATAGAAGGGAAGTAGCAAAATCAATATAACCGGTATGTTTACCATGGTATGCATAATTAAAATATATCATATAATTAAACAGAAATACACAATTTCATAATTACCATCATAAAATTGCCTATATTAATCATTTTAATTGCAAATCATTAATGCAGACCTAAGGTTTTAATCAAGTTCTTTAGAGAGTGAAATTCACAGAAACAGAGATTTCAAATCTGTTGTGTAGCATTTTTCCATCCTCTGTGCATTTGATATGCAGGCTAAAGTCACACTTGATAATGCAGTTTGATTGGAATTCTTGTAATTGATTGTAATTAAATCTATTTAGATAAATTTGTATTATCATTAGACATATGCTGTAAACTAGTGGGCCCCCTAGTTTGCAACAATGCTAATGATTGGACATAAATGTTTGTTCTAAGAGACCAGTTGCAGTGCTGAATAGGTCTCATTTTACAGTTTGTAGATAGAATTTGAATCGGTTGATGTGTGACTGTAGCTGTGCAAGTCATATGCACATTACAGTGCTTGCATACAATAAGTTCGCAAGACTATAACATTTCCCAAGAGTTTAAAGTTGCAGCAATGCTTGCTATAATTGAAATGAAACTATAAAAATAATTTCTTTTGAACTATATGTGTGAAGTAATAGATTTGAATGCTATGGCTAATTTGGACCTGGATATTCTTATGAATGCCAGGTTATGGATGTTGTGTGGCCATAGTAGCAAAAATGTGTTGTGTATGTTTGTATGTCTGTGTGTTTGTGTATAGGAGATGGGTGATGCCTCGTCTACCATAATCTGTGTTGTGTAATTTAGTTCCAGTGCTACACTGGGAGGTCATGTAAGTACTTGCAGTGCTAGGAGGTGTGAATGACCCCTTGAAGTATCTCTTTCCATCTCTGCAGTCTGTAAAGACTTGCAAATCTCTGCTTGATTTTAACATTACACACAACTTTAATCACATGCCAAAAACAAAAATGAGCTCTCTGATCAGCCTCGGAGTTAGTGCTCCCAGAGAGGGCCGGTTCAGTTTTCTAATACTTGCACCACTGTGTTTTTGGTTTTGTTGCAAGGAAAACAAAACTTGTACCTTCCCTTGTTACTGGGCTGCATGTCAACAAAATCAAATTTACATCATCTTATGGCCTTGGATAGACCTGGCCTATTCAAGATATTGCCATCAGATTGATCATTTTAGTTGGTAAATTCTGGGCATGTTTGCTTTTCTCATTGAAGATTTTTGCACAGAATAGAAGATAAAGAAGTTCTTTCTTATTAGTTTGATCATTCTTCCTTTCATTTTCCTTTCTTTAATGGTTCTTGCTTCTAACCACCTTCTGTTAATCTTTTCCCCAGCACTAATAGTGCTTCCAACTTCTTTCACATGCAGTATATACCTTCTTTCTACATTCTAATCATTCCTCTTACTCTACTCTTTCTTCCTCTTCTAAAACAATGCTGAATAATCATGAGATTAAAGGCCATTATTGGCCATTGTAATATAATATATTATAAGGTTGTTATAATATGAAGTATATTACATTAAAAATAATATAAATTAAAATACTTTTATTACTGGTCTCTGGAGGGCCTCCGGGCAACTTGTTCAGATCAACTGATTATCATCTCACTAATCTTTTTTAAGATACACCTTTGATTTGGCCCTGTGACTGCAGCAGTCCTAGCATGTTCATCATGTGCACAGCAACAACCAAACTGGAATCCAGTTGTAGACTTTGTTGCTGTGAACATCCAATGCCCCGCAAGCACATACTGAAAGCATGGGTCAAATCATAGCTCAGTCCAAAGATTTTCATTTGTTAACTATATTAACATGAAAAAGAATGCATAATACTTCTACAGCATTTATGAATTCTAGTTCATGTCAATTTCAACATTCACTAATGTGTTATTAAAATCACATTTGTTGACATTAGTCAGTGCACCGTGGATCACCATGAGCAAACAATGAACAACTGCATTCTCATTACCCACCATGAAGTATAAAGTGTTGTTCATTGCTTATCCACGTTAGCCAATACACTAACCAATATCAACAAATGATACCCCAGTGTGAAGTGTTGCCGATTGTTGTGGCTGCAATCTGGGATTGGACCAGATTCTTTTGTTTATGAGCTAAGGTGTTACTAAGTGCATCTTTTCAGAATCTATTCGAGTATTAGGAAGTTTGGGGGTTGGGCAAACCCAGAGCAAATGCAGAGCACACACATAGTTTTATGGTCTTTTATGGTTTGTCTGTCTGCTTAAAGACAAAGACTTAAAATCATACAATAGTGTAGTAATTTTGTGAAGTCTAAAATAAAACCAAGCTATATGCTATATTTATTAAGACTGAATTTTGAGCAGTGTTGTTGAGCCAAATATTGTAATATCAGAGTTTTCCCCACTTTTGAATTTCAATACATCTAATTTAATTAATTTGCCTGTTTGACCAATTCTCTCACAGGAGAAGTTGTGGATGTCCTCTGAATGGGTTTAACCCTCAGAACTGGTTACAAGCCTCTCAGCGACATCACAATTGCCCTCATGTGCATTCCAGTTTCAGATTTTGAATTTCTAGCGTCTCTTCTTTTAACAGTAATCGAGATTTCTGCATGGCAGCAGTAATTCTCTGGGACTGAGACACATCTTCTCCAGATTAGAGTTTCTTTTGAAATTCTCTAATTTTTAATTACATTGCACTGTCTTGCCCAACTTCACTTTCAGATACAAAAGATTCTAGTGAGAATTTGATAATCTTTCGAGTTAATCCAGTCACAGATTTCCTTAAATTCTTTAAACATAACTATTTGCTTTTCCAGTGTTGCAAAGTTATTGTTACGAAGCCATTAAACAATGACGAAAGGAAATTGTTAATACCAGAATTTAGATTTTAATTTTCAGCCCTCTGTTGAGTACCAGAATAAAATTTGGATGATGTTATTCCAATTTTAATTTTTCATCTCTTACGAGAGTTGGATGTTGGTTCAAGAGACTTCATTCTTCATCTGCTCTGCCGCTATCATGTCCCTGTCAGTTCATGTGATTTCGTCTAATTCTTATGCCCCACCGGATTTCTACGGTCTCCGGTCTACATTTATGAGTATTCCGACTCATTCTACAAAATATGTCTATATTGGGTGCGTCTAAGCTTTCCCTCAACATTTCTAAAAAGGCAAATAAGAAATGACTTACCGCAGCAGCTGAAGAAAGGGAAGGAGAAGCTCAAACCTCTTTCCGGAGCACAGTTGAATATTGCGCTGAAAAAACCCTCGCCTGAGACTGGGAGATCACTAGGGAACGTCACCAACTGTAAGGATCCATCCACTGGCCCAAACGCGGAGTCCAGTTGTCTGGTTGAAGGTTTAATGCATGTTCGGTCTTTTCACAGCGCTTCTGCAAAGTCCACTTAGTTTATCAAGGTTTACTTTCAATTTTAATCTAGCTCCATGTTTAATCTGACTCCAATTTCATACGATCGTAAATTTAGGCGGGTTCTCTAATTTAAACTAATCACAAATACAGATTATGTCTTAATTTGGATATTTGATTATTCTGGATCAGACTACACTTTAATCTACTAGAAATAATGATTTCAGAAGAGATCCGATTGAATCAAATATAACAATTTATTTGTCAGGTAAAAATGTATCATGCCAATTACATAGTTTAACAATGAGAATCCAATTTAGAATTAAATTCAGTTCCAATTAAAATAAATACATAACATCAATTACGCAAAGACAAATCTAAGAGTGAGAGATGCATACCTGACCGCATAGAGATACACAGCAGCATGTGAGAGATTTGGAGGCAAAACTCCAGAGACTCTCACACACAGTGTGGGGTTCTTCTGAATACAGAATCCCCCCGTAATGTTTTGTCACTTCGCTTATATACCAGACCAAAACAAACAAATCTTCCAATCAGTTGTAAAAACATAAAGACCTTTTGGTTTGTCAGGAGATCTCGTGACCCTGGGTCACACCTGACTGGAGATTCTTACCCGACCCTAAGGGGAAAACACACCCCTCAGCAGCAAAACACAATTCTACAAAAGTGTTCAGTCTTTCTCATAATATAAGTGACTTCTGTGAAATTGAGACCATTTTACCAATCGCACTAAGACCATTAGAATGATACCAAACATGAAAGGAAAAATTCAACATATTCACAAAATGTAACACATGTAGTATATGGACATTCTTAGTGACTTTCAGTGGAACCTTTTGGGGGAAAAGTGTGAGATGCAGGGAGGGGAGAGGAGAGGGAGGAAGGAGGTTGTAAATGAGCAATAGGGGTGGTGTTGTTTGCCCTCTTTGAAGATCTCTTCTCCAGATTAGTTTTATTGTTTTGTTGCATGGCATCTGTTTTTGTCGGGGTTCCTGGACTTTGAATTCATGAGGAAATAATTTCACATCTTTTGCGCACGGGCTCCGTTGTCGCCGCCAGGGTATGAACGCTCTCCGGCGCGGCCGCTATCTTGTGAACGGGCACCGCTGTCGGCGCCATTAGAGCAGCGCTACTCACAGTTGTCGCCATTGCTCAGGTACAGTCGATTTGACTTGTTTCCATTTCATGAGTGATCCAGGCGGAAAACTTGTTTGTGGCGTCGTGATCCGGCGTTACCGCCAATCTGCAAGAGGGATGCGCGGCTTCCATGTCCACGTTGTCGCGTTCCTCCCTCGCGACTCCCACAGTACACGGCGAGCCCACACTCAATAAGGCAAAGTTCATAAATTCCGCGAGTGATGAACGCGGACCCTCGCGTCTCAGCCTCGCCCTCAAAGGCTGATTTACACCATCACAGAAGATTTCTATAATTGTGCAGTCCAGGAGGGTGGAATAATTTGAAATGGAAATAAACTCACGGGTATACTGCTCGAGTGTGTGTGATTTCTGTTTGATTCTGCATAGAATCCTGTCTGTGTCCATGTCAAACGAATGTCCGGGAGTGAAGCTGCTGGATCCTTGTGTGACGGAATATTCTGTAACGGGATGAACGAGACGAGAGGCGAGCGGATCCACTTGCAAGCTTTTATTGGGATGAGACAAAGACATGGTCATACAGGCAGGGTAAAACAACAATAGCAGACAGGTTTAACGTAGGCGATGCACAATAGAAGTCCGTGAAACAGGCGAGGGTCGATCTGTGGCAAACTTAATCCATAAGGGGCTGAGCTAGGAGAATAAACCAATAAACAAGAGCGAGAGTCCGAAAAGGCAGGCGGCTAGACAGTCGAAAACGAGATAACCAGGCACGAGAACAAAACACTGGGAACCAGGAAACTAGGGAACGCTAACAATAATAAACTCACAATACTCCGTGGTTTGCATGGGGAAAGTCCAGGTTTTTTATAGAGCTGACAGCGGGACACTGACCAGATTCGTGACACATACAAGTGTTCAGCTGAATTATTGAATTATTAAGATTTTGATGTACTAATGGGGCATTTCTAAAACTTTTACCCAGTCCAATTACCCACACTTGTGGTCTTGGCTGCTTTATAGCACATGTATGCGACAGAAAGTAAGTGAGCAAGACTGTCCCAGGTCTTAATGATGCCAAACTGCAGTGCCCTTAAAGCACACTAAATCCACACCATTTTGAATACTGCTCAGGAGGCTTAGCGTATCCCATCGTGCATCATGTTTAGGAATAAACTGTTAGATATTGCGAGAGAACCGGAAAACTTTCCAATGTAAGTTAAAATTTATATTTATTTAGATTTATAAATGTGTAAGTGAGTTTTGTACTCTCATTATTCACCTTGCATTGATTTACCTATGGGCAGAAAGAAAGTTAGATTTCCAGCGAGACAACACGAGCATCATCTATGGAGCCTGTTAAAAGCGCTGATGTGAAAGTTAGCATCGTCTCCTCCGTGGATTTGAGTTAATCGGAAAATGCTGAGGATCTTAACAACTGGTTTGACTCACGCCCAGATATGAATGATCTTCTTGCGATTCCTCTACCTACAACCCCCCTAAAACCTGCGCCAAAGAAAACGAAAAGAGATCCTATGGATAGTAATGACTCCTCAACAGAAATTCTTACGGCCATTAGTGAGCTCTCTGGAAAATATGACCAGATGTTCCAGAAAATTTCAGCAATTGAAATAACAACTGGATCAACGGCTAAGCAGATTGAGACTTTGTCGTCTACGGTTACTCAGCTTGTTACTGAGGTAGCAACGCATAAGGAGTCTCTTAGAGTTGTGGCCACAGAGATTCAGGAGCTCCAAAACGCAAATAAAACCCTGAAGGCCGAAACTGGAGAAAGCAAGCGTTACAGCTGGAAATGGACATTAAAATTACACTGTGTCAGAGAGAAGGATGGAGAAGATGTTCGGAAAGTTGTGATTGATGTCCTTAGCAACGTAGTGCCTGGCATTAGCGATGACCTTGGGGG
>NW_026127243.1:0-26856 GCF_022985175.1 Labeo rohita | reverse complement strand
CTGAGATGCAAGATGAAGTTCCAAATAAAAGTTCAGGATGACCCTAATCATTCAGACTTGTCAATCATCATTACTAGCCTATATAAGCAGCACTCATTGGACTGTGTCAGTTCTTCCAGCATTTGTCCCTGCCCTGTCCCAAGAACAGCTACCCAACACAACGAACTCCAGTGTCCTGTGGCACGAAGTGAGATGAACAAACTCATAGTTGCAGAGTAGGTTAAGAGTTGACTCGCTCGTTTTTATTCTAGAACCGTGAGCGTGTTAGCCGGTTAGCTTGCCATTCACTTTTATTTTTGCATTTCTATCCGCATCTACAACCATTGTTGTTTTCTCCCCCTGTCTTTCTTTTCACAAGTTCATCAAACAACAGTGGTGAGTGGTTTTCTGGTAGTTTGCACCACCTGCCATATGCATAGCTCATCAATCTCTGTCGGCAGTGAGGGATTCACATGGGATAAATGCAGGGAAATAGTTAGGCTGACAGAGAAAATTTCTGAACTAGAGACATACATCCAAACTTTAATTGAGGATAGTAAGAATGTGAGGGCCTTAGATATGGCTTTGGATGTGACTAGCTCAGGGAGTCCCGTACATTGTTCGGTTCCGGTAACTTCGCCTTTGCAAGCAGGACAACTAGGTGACTGTGAGACGGCATAGTCGTGGGTCAAAACACCACTCTTCCGTTCCGATCAGAACATCAAACAGGTTTTCCCACTGAGTGACGCTCCCACTGAGAAACCTGATGAAACTGCTCTAGTTATTGGCGATTCTATTGTACGGAACGTGAAGATAGAGACACCAGTCACCACAGTCCAATGCCTACAGGGAGCCAGAGCACCTGACATCTTGGCAAATTTAAAAGTGCTGGCTAATGCTAAGCGTAAATTCAGTAAGATTGTCATTCACGTTGGCACTAATGATGTTCAACTTCGCCAGTCGGAGATAAAATAATGTTAAAGAGGTGTGTGAACTTGCAAGTATGATGTCAGACACTGTAATTTGCAGTGATGAAGAGATGGTCTTCATCCCTCCAGGGGTGGTGCCATGCGCCATTCTTCTATCTAGTAATATAGCCTTAGAATATAGCCTCTTCTATCTAGTAATATAGCCTATCTAGTAATATAGCCTTAGAGTTTTCACTTGACTAACTGGGGCCCAGGTCAGGAAGCAGACAGACTGGCTAAACCGACCATCTGCTAGCCACCTCACATTACCGAAATCAGTTAATTCTCAACACATAGAGACCCCTTCACCTAGATATCATGCAATAGAGACTGTGTCTGTTCCCTGAGCTAGAAAATATAAAAAACGTCCAAACCAATTTAAGAGTAACAATCTAATAGATGTTCAACAAATAAAAAATTTACATAATACAGAGAAACAAATGATAAAACTTGGCTTATTGAATATCAGGTCCTGTACGGTAGACTAGTGTGGATGCTGGTGGAAATTGAGCAGACATAAGTCGTCCGGTCAGAGACGAAGTAAAATTTAATGGTTTAAAGCTTGTAGAGGTTTTACAGTCCTTCAATTTGGCTGAGTGAATGATTGGAGTACAGGTAGTAGAGTATATGCAGAGTAGTACAGAGTAGTTTGGAGTGTAGCATAGTATGAGTGGTTCTAAACAAACAGAAATAATAATACTCAATTAGTAATGATCTGAGATAACAAATATGTACTCACTCTGTCACCTTTACATAATATATACTTATACATAATAGCAAAATACAGTATAATAACAACATAGCGATTGATTCAGGCATACAAGGACTAGATTAGCACTCTTGGAAATGCCCTCACATTCTCTGACATGTAAGCTCAGTAGAATCGTAAATATGGCTTAGATATTGCAATAGTCTCAATTATACAGTGAATAACAGTATAGACAAACTCAAAGTGGCTAACAGTCTACGATAAAACACACCAACAATGCTATTTCACCATCTCTAAGATGCATTCACTAGCGCCATACATGGATGATGCAATACACAAGGCTTGTGGCGCACATACCTGATTATAATTAGCAACTAACGATAACACAACTTATGCATTCGAATAACAGCTGTTTAAAAATAATAAATAACATAAATACAGTTCTGGGAGATAGTTACGGAGGAAACGTCTCCAAAATTGGTCTGCTAGAAGCTGACTGTGTCTCCATCTCCGTTTGCTCAGCATTTCTGATTCGGTATATATTACTTGCAGCAAGGATGAGTCTGGCCGCCCCATAAGCAGCATGTTGGGAGTGACCGAGTCAGGGTCTGCTATGTCTGAGAATGTATATCCAAGTGGCTTTGAATTGAGAATGCCTTCAATCTCAACAAGCACAGTACGCAGTACTTCCTCTGTCACAATTTGATCCCCTAAAATAGAACAGAGAGCTGATTTCAGGGATCTTATCTCTCTTTCCCAACAGCCTCCGAAGTGCGACGCGCCTGGGGGATTGAACTTAAAACTAATCTGGTGGCTGGCTGATTGCTCCTGGAGGGAAGGATGGAGCGCAGCAAAGTCTTCTTGTAGTGCTCTCTCGCCACCTCTGAAGTTTGTACCTTGGTCGGAGATGATCTCGAATGGCTTGCCTTTGCGGGTGATGAACCTTCGGAGGGCCATTAAGAATGAATCTGTGTCCATTTGATGGAGTAAGTCCAGGTATACAGCCCTTGTTGTCAGACACTTAAATATGATACCCCATCGTTTCTCATGTCTGCGCCCAATCTTGATGAGGTAAGGGCCGAAGCAATCCAGTCCAGTGGAGTAGAAGGCTGGCTGAAGTAAGCACAGTCTTGAAGGAGGTAGGTCGGCCATCCTGGGAATGCTGGGCTGGCCTCTCCACTGTTTACAGCCTAAGCATGTTCTCTGGTGCTGCCGAATAGCTTCTCGGCCTCTCCAGTACTTACGACGCACTTCGGCAAACACTCTTTCTGCTCCTGGATGGTGGAGGCTTTCATCAAAGTCCTGGATAATGAGTCTGCTGATGGGATGCTTAGGGTCCAGGACTATGGGGTGAATGGTGGATTCGTCCAGCTGCTCGGTCTGCCTGAGACGACCACCAACTCTGATGAGGTGGGTAGTGCTGTCATACTCTGGAGCAAAGCACAGGAGGCGACTACTCATTGGTAGAGATTTACTGGACTTAAGATGAGCCATCTCAACTGGAAAACTTTGGCTTTGTGAATGAGAAGGAGTGCTAGTTCAGCTTCTCGATAATCCTCAGTTGTGAGCACTTCCGTAGGGGTAGCCGCCCCGTGTAAGATTCTAGCTGTAGCTGCTAGTAGTTCCTTATAAGACCCAAACTGGTTCCAATCAGGCAAGGTTCGGTTGGTGACAGGAACTGTCAATCCACAAAATGTGACGTGTTTCAGCTCTGCATCCTCAGTAGGTAGAGATAGGAAAGGACTCTGAGGCCACTGATCAGGGGGTAGGAGGAGGAATGATGGACCTTGACTCCATCGGCTTGGCTTGGCTAACTTGGCCAACGTCTTGCCCCTCGTAGTGTCATCAGCGGGATTGGACTTGGAATCAACATAACGCCAGTCCTTGGGGTCTGTCAACTCCCATATCTCTGCTACTCTCGTTCCGACGAAGACTTTAAAGCGGCACGAGTCAGCTTGAATCCATGCCAACACAGTGGTGGAATCTGACCAAAGTGTGACCTGTCGTATGGGAACACTGAGCTCTGATTTCAATAATTTGGCCAGTTGTGCTCCTGTCAAAGTGACGCACAACTCGAGACGAGGTATGGACTGTTGTTTCTTTGGAGAAACTCTGGAACGGGCAGTCAAGAAAGCTATCTCTTGGTCTCCTTGAGGACTGATTGTTTGGATATAGGCGACTGAGCCGTAGGCTCGCTCTGAAGCATCACAGAAGATGTGTATGTCTGGGGGTTATCCAACTCTGAAGTGGCATAACACCTGGGGATGGAGATGCGCTGAATGTCTGGTAACTCTTGCTCCCATGTTCGCCAGGCTTGGAACAGCTCGTCGGGAAGTTGAAGGTCATCCCATTCTCTCTTCTTGTCCCACAGACACTGGACAAGGACTTTAGCTTTTGTGGTGTAAGGGATGATGTACCCCAGGGGGTCATACTGACTGGCTAGAACCCTGTAGATATGATGCATGGTAGGCGCAGAGCTTTCAATGGGACGATACTTGTATGACAGTGTGTCGGAGGTACAGTGCCAGAGTAGTCCAAGTGCGGACTCTTGTGCATCAGGTTGCTCTTTGGATTGGATCCTAATCGCCTCTCCATTCCTCGGAGACAAGGCAGAGTGGTATCTTGGGAGGCTCGCAGGAGAGGCATATCTTTCACTCGTAATAAGGGCGTGGCATATCTGGCTACCCCATCTACGATAACTCTGGTAGTCTTGGACTCAAGCAGTGAAAGGGCCTCTTGATCTTGCTTTGAGTGAGTAATGAGTTTCTCACTACGGTACGGTAGCACGTCTAGTTGCCACAATTTCTCAACTTGTCTATATAGGTCAGTATACGATCCTGAGGTAGCTGTAAGGAGGCACTGCTGGCTGGGAAGGTGATGCTTGATCTCCTGAGTGGGACCTTGTAGGGTCCAACCAAGTCTGGTCTTGATAGCGGCAGGACCGTTGGGAGGACCTAGAAGAACTGGCTCTACTGGGGTAATGAGGTGAGGGTAATCTGATCCTATAAGGAGGAGTGGTTGGACAGATTCAACGGGTGGCAACTGTAGACCTTGGAGATGGCTGTACTTGCGTTGTAACTCATCTATTGGATACGTATGCTCAGCTAATCCCAGTGTCTCTGCTGTAAAGGCTTGACGAATCCTGAATGAAGTCTTGGGTTGGGATGCTGGCACGACTGTAAAGGTTACTGAAGCACCACGCAGGATGTGAAGGTCTTGGCGGACTGTACGCAGAACAAGTTCTTCAGGTTGACCAGTCAATCTGAGCTGCTTGGCCGCTGAATGAAGGAGGATGGTGTGTTCTGACCCGTCATCCAAAAGGGCATAGGTCTCTAAGCACTGATTGCCACTTCTCAGGAGTTCTTTTTACAGATCTTCAGTAAGACACGCCGACTGTCAGTGGGTCGATCTAAATACAGTGTCTCTGTGGCCGAGTTCTTTCTGACGGTCCAACCTTGGGTGTCTCAGGTGTCTTCACGAATGATCGATCATTAACCTTGTGGAGGATGTACAGGTGGCGGCGACTGCAACTCTTGCAGGGTGTCTTAAGGTTACACTGTGTAGCTTGATGGGCTTTTCCACAATGCCAACATCTCTTGTTTGATTGTATCCACTGCACTTTCTGATCTCTGTTAAGTCTCTGGAAACTGGCACACCCATTCAGGTAGTGATCTTGAGCGTCACAATAAGGGCAGAACATCTTCCTGTCTCTGGGCTTAAGGTCAGGCGCTTTAACTGGCATGTCACTGCTGTTTTTCTCTGTACCGAGGAAGATACTCGTGGCCTTCATTGTCGGTCTCATGTCCTTCTGATGTCCCTTCTTGTGTATGGGCACTGACTTACTTGCTGGAGGATAGAACCTGGTACTGTCCTGAACTTGCAGCTCAAACTCTAACCACACTGAGAAATCAAGCAAAGTAGGGATGGGAACTTGTTGGGGATGGACAGACGGTCTAAAACTAGTCTGCATATCATGTGGAAGCTTACACAACAATCTTGATACATGGGAACCGCACTCTAACTCCATGTAGCCTTTATTCCCCAGTTGTTGAAGCATACTCACTAAAGAGCGAACTTTCATTGCAAACGTCCTGAAGGCTCTCACGTCCCCTTGGCTGACATTCGGACCATCCATAAGCTCAGCTATTCGCTGAAGGGCCAACTGGTGAGGCTGTCCATACTGTTGGTTAAGCACTTCCATAGTGTTTGAGAAGGGGTATAACGAGTTGCAGTAGGAGTCTGCAATCAACAGGGCTTCTTCGAACTTTAGGTGATCAACGAGAATCTGGTACTTAACCCTCTGGGGTCGAAAAACGGCGCGGTTTGTGGCCGTTTTTCTGATAACGGCAAAAAGAACTTCAATTACTCCGTCATTTTTGATCGTACTCATAGTAACAACAACACTCTGTGGTTTTGTGAAATAAAGCAAACAATCAGGGTATGCAGTCTGCGTATACTGTGATATAACTTGTAGACATTATAGTAGTTAGATTTTTTTTCAAACTATAATTCCTGACTACATGTAATCAAGTGAAACGTTATTAAGTATGTTTCATATCATTGCATCGAAATGTTTGACGATGCCAGGCTGTTTTTAATGTTCTATAAAATAAAAATGACGCAATATAAAAGTAATAGTGTTTACGCTGTAACACTGAATGATGGAGTCTAAGATTGTTTAGACAAAACTACTGTCATATACTCTGTTCATGTATAGATGTTTATGACGTGCTTAACAACAGTAAATTAGTTTCCCAGACATAAAATGGTTTTGTGTTTATGACTATAAAATAATATTTATTTATTGTATTACAATAGGATATAAAAGTAATATTAGTTTATTTTTAATACTCTGTTTGTGAGTAGGTGTTTAACGTGCTACAGAATAATAATTAGTTTCTCAGACATAAATTGTCAATATGTTATAATAGTATAAAGCATCTGTGAGTCTGACTACAACATCATACTATATGTATATATTACAGATGCTCCTGATATTAACATGCTCACAGATGTTTTGTTGTTGTTGTTGTTGTTTTTTTTTTTCTAGTGATCTGATGCCTGCACCACAGATGAATGCTACACGAAGACTGCCACCTGGACTACTGACTATGAGTTTTGTTTCTTAAATCCATGGAAAGAAGCAGCAATCACTTAAATATCAAGTATTATTTACTTGTTTCACTTGTTGAACAGAATCCAGAAAACAGTTTTCAGGAATGACACAAAGTCTGTTCACATCTCTGTACATGTAACATCAATGTAGTCAATAATGTGCTTTTGACCTTCATTATGTATGTTTTGATGATACTGTGTTGTAAATAAAATACAAATAGTCTAAAACTCCATTCTCTGAATCTCTCATTGTTTCTACCTAACAGTCATAGTCTCATTGATGGGCGATTAGAGGAGGGCCTTTTGTCTCTCTGGTGTAAATCACTAAATATTCATGGCCGTTGTCACTCCCTTGCATATTCCCTTTCAATCACAAAACATGTCTTAGAAAATTTAAATCAATATACTGTTTTCTGTAAACGCGTGAATGGGATGATGATGTTGCTTGCATATTACTGTAGCCCAGTTTGTGCTGATTACAATGTAATCAAACTTTAGCCATTAATATGTTTTTTAGATACTGAAAAAAGCACAAATGTCAGGGCATGTCAAAACTTCTCCAGGGTGCCAAAACACCCTCAGACCCCAGAGGGTTAAATCTCTCCGTAGCGTCCACTGGCAGAATGTTCTCCAGAGGGATCCGCAGACGGGAAAACTCTCTCGGATCTGGCCTCACGAAGTTCGGATGGTGGGAGCTGGTCCACTATATGTACTCTCTTGACTGGGAGGAACACGTAACTGGTTCAGCCTGTAGCCACTTCTACCATAATCAGCTCTGTCATAAGATCTCTAGGGGAAGGACTGGTGCAAGGAGGGTCGGACATGAGTTGGCGGTGATATCATCTCCAGCTGCCTAAGCCTCTGTTCGAGGTCATACAGGCGATCCTGTCTGAATGACTCCGCTGCACTATCACTCAGTCTCTGAGGTAGCTTAGATCTAGGCAGAGAGATTGGCTTGGCATCTGTAGTGACTGGCGGAGTATGGACGCGGGGCTGAGGAACGGGAAAATGTGCTCTGTGTATGATGACTTGAATGATCACTCACTTGCAAGTAGGGCTGGGCGATATGGCTGAAAACTGTATCACGATATCAGCGTTTCATATCGGTCGATATCGATAATTATTGATATTTTTTATGACCCATTTAAAATAAGGAACAGGAGAAAAATATATTACATTTCAACATTTTTATTTTAAACTTAACCTTCCTCTGATCATAACCCCCCCCAGTTATTAAGACAGAAATGTCAACAACCATGGCAAACTCAAATAATTAAAATGTAAACATAATTCTAAAGTCACAATGAACACTTAACAATTATCTCTTAACATTTAAGGTGCAAAATGAAAGAAAATGTAAGAAATGCTTAATAAAGTGTAATAAAATAGTGCAGTGTTAAATATAAACAGAGAAATATGCCACTGCCTCCGTTTTATCTTTGTACCATTTAGATTCTTTGTCATAAGGCACTGATGCAGAGTACCTCTCCATGGTGGTCTGCCGCTTGTGTTCAGGGATCGAAATTAACTTTTTTACTTGGTAGCACTGGTGTTCCCAACTTCAAATAGTTAGGAGCACCAAAACTAAATTTAGGAGCACTAAATGAATATTAAGGTTGCATTAAATACAACTACACAACCTATAGCCTACAGCCTAGATATGTTATGTAGTCTAATTTGCGCACATTGGGGAGTCGCTCTCTGAACGTGGGGTATTAAAACTGCTTTTGAATGCGCGCGCGCGTTTTACTTTCGGTTTCGTTTTAACGATGGCACGAAACTCTCGGCGGTGCTGAGCGTCCATTCTACAATACAAGATATTAATTTAATAATTTTGTCACTCCCACGTTGCTAGGTTATAGAGCGAGTGCCTTTGTTAATGCAACCAAACTTGCTTCGCAACCTCTGTTTTCTTCCGATGAAGAATAAAAAATATCGAACGTTTTATAGAACACATTTTTTATTGATATCGATCACGTGTTTATCGCGATACATATCGTTATCGTTTTATGGCCCAGCCCTACTTGCAAGTAGGCTCAACTGTGTTTCCAAGGCCTCATTCCTCTCTGGCAGTTTCCTTATCTGCTCACAGGAATGACGTCGCAGTTCCTCAGTCTCCTTCCGCAACTGCAGGAACTCTGCTAAAACTTCTGATGACTGCTCAGGAAGGGTTGAAGTATGTGCTCGCTGTTGTTCAAACTCTCTACTGGGACTCCACTCTGACAGAGGCTGCCATTGCTGCATACTTTTTCTATACTCAGGGGTGGTGTCAGCAAGCTTGGGTGCAGCCGCACCTCACAATTCTAAATCGTCACTTATTTCTGAAGTATCTACTCTCTGTCTTGACTGCAACCTCTGTTGATGATCAGTGAGCTCGAAATCTGACAGATAACTAGGGAGCCGCACCACTCGTCTGGGTCTAACCGTGGGCTCAGGAAGGTCAGGTCTGGGATCTTAATTACTCTGATGCATCGTTCTTATGACAGTGCTTCAGATCCGGCTCGACGGTCCATTTGTATGGTAGACTAGTGTGGATGCTGGTGGAAATTGAGCAGACATAAGTCGTCCGGTCAGAGATGAAGTAAATTTTAATGGTTTAAAGCTTGTAGAGGTTTTACAGTCCTTCAATTTGGCTGAGTGAACATTTGGAGTACAGGTAGTAGAGTATATGCAGAGTAGTACAGAGTAGTTTGGAGTGTAGCATAGTATGAGTGGTTCTAAACAAACAGAAATAATAATACTCAATTAGTAATGATCTGAAATAACAAATATGTACTCACTCTGTCACCTTTACATAATATATACTTATACATAATAGCAAAATACAGTATAATAACAAAATAGCGATTGATTCAGGCATACAAGGACTAGATTAGCACTCGTGGAAATGCCCTCACATTCTCTGACATGTAAGCTCAGGAGAATCGATAAATATGACTTAGATATTGCAATAGTCTCAATTATACAGTGAATAACAGTATAGACAAACTCAAAGTGACTAACAGTCTATGATAAAACACACCAACAATGCTATTTCACCATCTTTAAGATGCATTCACTAGCGCCATACATGGATGATGCAGTACACAAGGTGTGTGGCGCACATACCTGATTATAATTAGCAACTAACGATAACACAACTTATGCATTCGAATAACAGCTGTTTAAAGATAATAAATAACATAAATACAGTCACTCACTTGTATATGAACACACTCTGTAGAAGCAACAACAGCGTCACGCTAGCGAAGATTCTCCGTGCTCTGAACTGCATACAGTAAATACACTTAATGGTATCCTTAAAGGGGAATGCTGAGTAATCAGCGTAATACCTCTTAAAGACACTAATGTCTCTATATACATAGCAGGCCTTTTCTACAGGTCCCCTTCTACAAAAGCACTTTTTGTAAATGATATGATCATTGATCATAACCTAGATGTGCTATTTGACAGAAACCTGGCTTAAACCAGATGATTACATTATCTTAAATGAGTCCACCTCTCAAGATTACTGTTATAAACATGAGTCACGGCTAAAAGGTAAAGGGGGAGGTGTTTCTACAATTTATAGCAATATTTTCAGTGTTTCTCAGAGAGCAGGCTTCAAGTATAACTCGTTTGAAGTAATGGTGTTTCATATATCATTATCCAGAGAAACTAGTGTTAATGATAAATCCCCTGTTTGTACTTGCTACTGTATACAGGCCACCAGGCCACCATACAGACTTTCACTGATTTTCTATCTGAGTTAGTGTTGGCTACAGATAAAGTCTTAATAGTGGGTGACTTTAACATTCATGTTGATAATGAAAGCGATGCATTGGGAGCAGCATTTAAAGACATTCTGAACTCTATTGGAGTTAGACAACACGTGTCACTTACCTGAATTCTTCAGCATGCCCAATAGCTCAGAAAAACTTGATCATGTAACAGAAACTATTGACTTTCTCTTTTCTAGGACTCTAGATACAGTCGCTCCTCTGCGCCTAAGGAAGATTAAGGAACACAGTCCGACCCTGTGGTATAACGAGCACACTCGCACCCTAAAGAGAGCAGCCCGGAAAATGGAGCGAAGCTGGAGGAAAACAAAACTAGAGTTTTTTTGTATTGCCTGGCATGAATGTACACTATCCTATAGAATAGCATTAAAAACTGCAAGATCTGATTACTTTTCAACTCTATTAGAAGAAAACAAACATAACCCTAGGTATTTATTCAATACAGTGACTAAGTTAACAAAAAATAAAGAACCAACAGGCATTGACTGTGCCCCTCAGCATAGCAGTAATGACTTTATGAACTACTTTACTTCCAAGATCGATACTATTAGAGACGTAATTGCCTCCATGCAGCCGTCAATTACAGTATCGCATCAGATAGTGCACTATAGATCTCCTGGGGAACAATTCCACTCATTCTCTACTATAGGAGAGGAAGAATTGTATAAACTTGTTAAATCATCTAAACCAACAACTTGTATGCTAGACCCTATTCCATCCAGGCTACTAAAAGACTTGCTTCCAGATCTCATAGATCCTCTGCTAAATATTATTAATTCATCACTGTCATTAGGATATGTCCCCAAAACCTTCAAACTGGCTGCTATTAAGCCTCTCATTAAAAAACCACAACTTGACCCCAACAAATTAAATTAATTATGGATCAATCTCGAATCTTTGACAGAAAATATCTTTTCTGTCAAAGATATTAGAAAAGGCAGTATCCTCACAATTATCTTCCTTTCTACAGAAAAATGCTGACTGCTCTTATTAGAGTTACAAACGATCTGCTCTTGTCATCCGATCATGGCTGTATCTCTATTTTAGTGCTACTGCGTCTTAGTGCTGCATTCGATACTGTTGACCACAACATTCTCTTGAACAGACTTGAAAATTATGTTGGCATTAGTGGTCGTGCATTGGCATGGTTCAAATCGTACTTATCTGACCACCATCAGTTCGTGTCAGCGAAAGAAGAGGTATCATATCGATCACAAGTGCAGTATGGAGTACCGCAAGGCTCAGTACTAGGGCCATTACTTTTTACGCTTTACATGTTACCCTTAGGAGATATCATCAGGAAATATGGTGTTAGCTTTCACTGTTATGTTGATGATACAAGTTCCTCCACTGAACTTGGCTACATGTAATGTGCTAGAGTGATGGAAGGAGTAGTTCAGGGTTCACCTGAGGAAACTTACTGTTACTGACCTGAAGAAACGTAATCGCCCTGGGGGGAAGCGCTATAGCAAGCTCTACACCGTACCAGTCTCCTGAGTTGCAGAGCTTGCGTTTAGGACTCTGGAAGACACCGGCTCCATTTGCATATTATGGAATCCGGCAAATGTGTTAGGTGTAGCCCAACCTGCAGCTTTACAAAATGTCTGTTAGAGACGATAAATGTTACAGTTGGCCTCTGCAATAATTAATTAAAAACTTGAATTTTCACTTTACGCCTACCTTTGACTAGGCGCAAGATTTAGTCTCAGACTTAGCACTACGCCTAGATGGTGCAATGGGTATAAATTCTATGCATGACTTAAAGCACATTTTATGTCCAGCTGCACAAGCCTATGGCGATGAAGCCCGCCGTAGCCCACCAGAAGGGGCGGGGCCATATGGCTATATAAGTGCCCGCTTTGCCTTAGGATCCTCAGGTTACTTCGACTGAAGCAATGACTAAGTCGTGCAGTGACATGGCACAGCTATTAACGCAGTACTCATTCCCATGTCTCAGGGAACCGAGGTTACGATAGTAACCGAGTACGTTCCCTTTCGATACTACACTTGCACTGCGTTGCTAGACGTTACAGGAACTGTTCCATACATGCCATGTCATGGTAGAGGAACGACTAAAAGTTTTGCCCAAGCACCCTTTGGGGGGCCTAGAATACAGCAAAAATGAATGTAGCCTGAAGTCGCTCCCATGGGGCCCATATAGCCTCGGTATCCCAGGAGGGTGCGGACGACTCAGTCCGGCATGCTAACTCAGTCATGCACAGAGCTAGCTCCATTATACAGAAAGGACCCTCGCCTGTAGGGCAGGTATGTCCAGGTTGTAGAACCTAGTGAAGTGGACGGCAAGGCCCAGCCAGTCGCCGCACAAATTTCTGCAATGGACACACCGGTAGACCATGCCTAAGACGAGGCTATGCCTCTGGTGGAGTGGGCACATACCCTGATGGGACATCGCAGCCCCAATGAGCAAGCTAGCGTGATAGCATTGACTATCCACCTAGAAAGTCTCTGCTTCGTGACCAGATGTCCTTTATTGCGGCCACTGAAGCAAACAAAGAGCTATTCCGACTGCCTAAAGGGGGCGAACTGCTCAATGTAAATCCTCATTGCCCTGACTGGGCAGAGCAAAATAACTCCTGGTCCTCCTCTAAGGGAGGGAGCACAGAGAGCATAATTACCTGTGCCCAAAAGGGAGTAGAGGGCACTTTAGGTACATATCCGTGTCTTGGTTTCAGGATGACTTAGAGTCGCCTGGTCTGAGCTCAAGACAGGAGGGGTGCCGGTAAATCTCCCATATGCTTGACTGATGCTAAAACTAGCAGCAGAGCAGCTTTAAATGTCAGGGGTCGAAGGTCTGAACTCAGTGATGGTTCAAAAGGAGGGCCCTTCAGTGCCCGAGAGGAGGTCCCATCTCAGGTGAATGGGCCAGGGGGGTCTGCTACAAGCAGCTGGCACAGCTCAGAGAACTGATGTTGGTTTCTCCAGAGAGGAGCCAACAGAAGAAGCTTGTGCTTCTGTTCCCTGACTCGCCTGATTACTTGAGAGGTCAAGGACGTTGGGGAAAAGCGGAAATGAGGAGGTTGGGCCAGCTGAAGGCCAACGCGTCCCTGTCCTTCAATAGTAATTTGGGCAATGAGGGTTGTCTTCTGAGGTGAAGAGGTTGACCTCTGCCTTGCCAAAGATGTCCCAGATTCTCTGAACCATCTGTGGGTGAATTGTTCACTCTCCAGAGGGCACGTTGCTTCATGATAGCATATCTGCACCACACTTCAGTCTGCCAGGTACGTGCATTGCCCTCAGCAAATGCAAGTTAACCTGAGCCCACTCCAGAAGACGCCATCGCACAGAGCTCCCCAACTTGTGTTGGAAGCATCTGTCATGACCAACTTCTTTCTGCACACCATTCCCAGGGGCACACCTCTCTCCAGCCTTAGCACTGGGCCCAACTGAAGCACAAGAGACGCAGGGGCCATGAGGCCCAGCATCTTCTGAAATGCCGTAAAGGGGCGAGTGGCTCCAAATTTGAATGAGGCAGCGAACTGCTGAATGGCCAGTGCATGTTTTGGCATGACTACTTCCTCCATTTTGGTTAAGCCAAGAACTGTTCCCAGGACCTATATCCGTTGGCTGGGAGACAGTCCGCTACTGGGAAAATTGTCGCAGGCAAACCAAGTGGCTGAGGAGGTAGGATCTGTGAGATAGTAGCTCATCCTCCGATTGGGCCAGGATGAGCCAGTCATTGAGGTAATTGAGAATGCAGACTTCCTTCTGTCTTAAAAGGGAAGTAGCCGCATCCATGCACTTTGTAGAAGTGCAAGGAGCTATGTACAGTACAAAGAGAATGACCGTGTACTGATATGTGAATCTCAAGAATCGTATGTGGTGGGGGGCAATTTTTATGTAAAATTTAGTCCCCTGGGTCAGACTTATGGGAGGATCTCCTTTACTGTAATCATCCTGAACGGGCATCTCATAAGGGTGCAATTCAGGTGTCTGAGATCGAGGATGGGCCTTAGGCTGCCATCCTTCTAGGGGACAAGGAAGTTGCAGCTGTAGCAGCCTGACTCACTCTGAGCTGGGGGGACATTTTCTATGACTCCTCTAGCCAGCAGATTCATCACCTTGGTGCATAAGACATGTGCGTCCTTGCTCTGAACCAAGGTGGAGACCACGCCACTGAACACGGGGGTCTCTGAGCGAACTGAAGTGTGTAGCCTCGTTTTATTATCCCCAAACCCCAGTCTGACAGTCCTGCGATGGCCTGCCAGGCCTCAGCCCGCATGACAAGGGGTTGGATTAATTCTAGTGGGTGGTCACCGTACGGGGACACCACACTAATGATAAACAGAACAGGAGGCAGTATGGAGAGTGACGCACGCAGGGTTTTGCCAGCGTTAAATCACTCAAGTTTGATCACGAGTTTGCTTTTTCTTCCTCCGAGATAACAGCAGCGGAGGCGGGACCGCCTTGTGCGAGCGAAACAGGAATAGATTGCTTAGGAATGAAAACAGCTTGTCTCTGTGAGCGCAGTTTGAGCGACGCCACACACAAATGTGAAGCTGCCAGCAACAGATGTGACAGTGTTCTGCTCTGATCTGCCTAGGAGGAATAAGCCGCTCAGTGTAACGAGGGGCACTGACCCTTGCGTGTAGCACAGCCTGGCAGATCAAGCGAAACACATAGAATGTGTATCAGCATAAGAATGCGGGGGAGGCGGGGCCGCCTTCTACAAGCGAATGGGGCAGGCCGCTTTCGTAGTGTAAGCAGCCCGTCTCCCTTAGTGACACACACACACACAATGCAAAGCTGTCAGTAACAGCGTTCTGATCCGATCTGCCTAAAAGGATAGAGCCGCTCGGTGTAATGAGGGGCGATGATCCTCACACACAGGCGAATCAAAGTGCAGCGGGGAGAACGAGCATGCAGGCTCTGCGCCAGTGTGAGATCGCTCAGACATGGTTGCATAGCTCCCTGACTCTGCTGTTTTTTTTTTCTCAGCTTTGCTGAGAAAGGAAAAACAACAGAGCTGGGCTGCCTCCGTGGAGGAGGTCCGCGAGCAGAGAAGAGCGAAACTCATACCCTCAAGCAGCATGCATCTTGCACGAGCCACACTCGCAGCATGACATTTGCAACAACGTCACTACAAAATTTGCTCTTTTAGAACTTACCTTTTAGAAACAAGCTCTTTTAGGCTCGCCGGATGGCAGCAGGGGAATCAGCTTGGACCGTTGCTGCTGTGATGCCGAGGGTGGCAACGAATCAGCCAAGCAGAGGATTGCTTGTCCAGCCTGATCCGCTGCAAAGGCATTTCAGCGCCGAGAGGCTTTGAGTCTCGTCAGTCAGCAAAGAATGTCATCACTGAAGGAGAAGAAATCTGAGGATCCTATGGTGAAGCGGGCGCTTATATAGCGTATGGCCCTGCCCCTTCTGGCGGGCTACGGCGGGCTTCGTCGGGCTTCGTCGCCATAGGCTCGTGCAGCACCGTTCCATTTCATTTCGTTTCAATTCATTTCGTTTCACTGCACGATCCAATGTCCGTGCAGTTTCACTGCATTATTAAAAAGGCTTCAGTCAAGGAGAAAAAAGGACTTTTTCCCATAGCGTCTAGCGACGCAGTACGAATGTATATCGAAAGGGAACTACAGGTTCAATTTCAGTACAGTCTAAATTGTCTTATTTCAATCCTGGACCATCATAATAATTTCAGTACAGTCTAGATTCTCTAATGTTAATCCTGGACCGTCATAATCATTTCAGCACAGTCTAGATTCACTAATGTTGATCCTGGACCATCATAATAATTTCAATACAGTCTATATTGACTAATGTTGATCCTGGACCATCATGTTCATTTCAGTACAGTCTAGATTTACTAATGTTGACTCTGGACCATCATAATCAGTTCAGTACAGCCTACTGTAAATTTACTAATGTTGCTGATGATGTTGATAGTACTTTATTGTCATACAAGTCTTAAAAATTTCTTGCATTCAACACCAACAAATACATGTAGTCTACACAGTACAAAAACATCACACATTATACATTACACTTACATAAGTAATACATTACATCCTACATAACATATACTATATGTTTAAAACTAAAACATTTTACCTCTGGGCCCTACAATTTGACGGTAATAGGACAAACTCATTATGCAGGACATGATTAGTATCAGCTGCTATATTATTAGCTAGCTTTAACAAGATGTTATGATAGGCTAAATCATATAGGCTGACCAACAATCCTTAAACAGATTTTTATGTAATTAAACAATTTTGTTTTTAACTTAACCAATAGACTCTTATCCCATATAGAGTTACAATATTGCAGTATACTTATAATCACAAACATGAAGAATAGCAATATCCCTTCTCACACCGAAAGACCCTAGACGATGAAGACTCAGAGAATATCAATATAATCCTTCCAAGAAAGCATATTGTCCACCATCACCCCTAAATACATTTTAATCTGTCTGATTTTTTCATTATGAATAACAACAAGTGATGTACAACCATCAAGTCTGGACCCAAATATGATTTCTTCAGTTTTACTCATATTAATAACAAGATCATTATTGTAGCGAAATTAGATCAAATGTAATTGATTCAGTTGGGAATCCAATCCAAAGCATTCGGAATCGATTTGATTACATGATTCAGAATTAATAGTTTACACTTTATTAACTGTTCGTCCGGCGAAAAGTTTAACTTAGTATATCTTACCAATTCTGGGTGTTTATATTATTCCTGTGGCCATCGGATCATAATACAAACAAAGTACGAGGTTGTTATTGTAAGCCAGGCAGCAAAATCTAAAGCACAGGCATTAATTTTTAGTGTTGGGTTCGAGTCCACCTAAGCCGAGTCCGAGTCGAGTCTGAGTCTTTAACCAATCGAGTCCGAGACGAGTCCGAGTCCGAGTCCAAAATGGGCCGAGTCGGACTCAAGTCCGAGTCCCAAAGGGCCGAGTCCAAGTCGAGTCCGAGTCCAAGGTATCACTAATGTTTGTCGGAATCTTAACATTGTTTTAACCCAGGGGTGCCAAAACTCGGTCCTGGAGGGCCGGTGTCCTACAGAGTTTAGCTCCAGCCCCATTTAGACACACCTGAACCAGCTAATCAAGCTCTTACTAGGCATACTAGAAGCCCCCTGGCAGGTGTGTTGAGGCAAGTTGGAGCTTAACCAAGGACCAGGACTGAGTTTGGATTCCCCTGTTTTTAAACTTTGCAACTAAAAAAACGCATGTGTCCATGCTCTGCTTAGCAAAATTAAAGTCATAGAACAGAGGTTATGGCTGACTTATCTCTTGTGACATATTTCAGAGTGAAACAAGTTTTAGAATGTAATAAATTATAGGGCGGGACTTGACTTTATTCACTGATATAGTAAATGTATAAATTCAAGGGTGGGGGTAAAGGAGTATCTTAATGAATGGGACCTTAAGAGCAGAAAATGCACCTCTTTTATTTATGATTGTGGCTGTGTGTGTTTTGGGTTTTATGACTTTTTTTCTTGGATGAAAATGAGGCTGTGAGGGATAAACCTAGTCTTTACAATAGTACACACTGTGTATGAAGCCCTACGTATACTTTCCATAAGTCACAGCAAACTCACATCTGTTTTATTTTTGAATGCATTTATAGTTACATTAATTACAATAAATTACATTATATAAGGAATAATTGACGATGTGCCATTTAATTGTTAGAAAATCATGCACACTCAATCTGGTTTTGGACCCATTAAAACTACTGCTGCAAAGATGTTAGAAAAATTTGTTTTCTTTGAAGCTAGAAACTGCCACCATGTTTATAAAATAATTATTTTAATACAGCAAAAATGAATCAACTAATGTAAGTAAAACATTCTCAAGCTTACTGAAGGCAAGTATACACTCCAAGTAGGCCTATTACGTACAAACAAAAGGATAAATAATGTATTAATCAAAAATATAAATGAAATTATATATTTTTTTTAAATAGATTTTTTTAGGTAGGTCTATCTAAAGGCTATCACAGAAATAGACTACAGACGTTTCTTTAAGTAATAAATGTTAAAATAAATCAATGCAAAATCACTGTATACATTAAACATGATTCTTACTACAATTAATAAGTGATTCAGTCAGGAAAAGTGAGTGATTTTCTCTTTTTCTTTTGTTGTTTGATTAATACTTATGGCGCGATCGACGGCTGCAGGTTACGCTGCTGTCGCTTTAAGACCTGATGCACATATCAAATATTTTGACGCATCAGTGTTTCTCCCAAGCTGTTCGGGTTTACTTAAGACAAAACCGAATTTATTTACATGAATAGTCTTTAAGATGAGCGTGTGTGTAGCAATAACAGACCCTTTTAGAAGCGAAAGAGAACTCGGCATTCGCATAGTGACTGAGAGGCGCGTTCTGTGAGCACTTTTGAGTGTGTGCGCACATAAACCTGTCGGCTTTCAAGTAGCCTACTGGACAAGACTTAAAACAAATGCAAATAATGAATATCACTTTGGTGATAATGCATCGAGTCAACCGTTTGTAATTGTAATGCAATTATGGTATGGCGTTATTTTTTAGTCAAAAGTTATGAGCGTGTAAGACATGCTCACGAGCACATTATGTTATTTCACACGCGCAAAAATGAACCTTCAGCTGGCATGATAAAAGTACTCGCGCACAAATTCAACAACCGAGAGGTGTACAGGCAGCTGCGCGCGAGCGCCTGGCATACTCTTATAGGTTAACTCTGCTTGTACAGTGGAATCCTGCTCGCGCGCAGCGGGCTTCTGCTCGCGGAGTGCTGTTTTGCTCGCGCAGTGGATTTCTCCTCGCTCAGCTGATTTCTGCTCCCTCGAGTCTAGATGACTTTTGACAATTTGGGGGCGGAAACCAAGGAGGGCACTGACTCTCTTATGATTGGTCACTTTCATCGTAATCACACCCACAGGGACATCCTTGTACCTTGATTGACAGCTCTCATTACAGGAAGCACGGAGTCAAAGTATCTGACGGAGCGTTTTAGTCAGTGCTGCATGTGTAAAACAAAACGTAAAGTATGGCGAGTGGTTCCCAAACTTTTCATGGCAAGTGTTTTAGCTGAACTAGTGACCATGTACAGCACCAGTCAAAAGTTTGGAAACATTACTATTTTTAATGTTTTTGAAAGAAGTCTCTTATGCTCATCTGATTTATGATCAATGTTGGAAACAGTTGTGCTGCTTAATATTTTTTTGAATACTTTTTTCAGGATTCATTGATGAGTAAAACGTTAACAGCATTTATTCATAAAAACAGCATTTATTCAAAATAAAAACATTTCTAACAATATACATCGTTACCATCACCTTTTATCAATTTAACGCATCCTTGTTGAATTAAAGTTCTAATTTCTTAAAAAAAAAAATAGTTATTGTTCCCAAACTTTTGAACGGTAGTGTATATTGTTACAAAAGATTTCTATTCTAAATAAATACAGTTCTTTTTAACTTTTTATTATTCCGAGTACGAGTCCGAGTACCCCAACTCTGTTAATTTTGCGAACATAAAACAAGACAGTATTCTTTAGATAAAACAAGAATTTATTGAACTACTCTAAGATACATAAAATATACTACTAACACACACACATACACACTCTCACACATGCATGCATACGGTTCAAAGAATGAGAATTACGAAGTTTGAATGGAATCCCAAAATTTTTTGTATCTGCTACTAATTCTTAAATTGCAACCTGAGAAGACCACAAAAGCAGAGATTTATCTTTTAGCTGCTTAAGGAGATAGAGCACCAGCTCAGCAAGTGACTAAGGAGACCTTGCTTTACTTGCGTTCTGGCCAAAGCGGGGTTTTCTTCTGTGGGCTCGTCTTTAGCAGAGGGAATCACGCCACTTCTGATTGGTTGCCTGGTTCTTTGGATGATGTCTTTGGGAAGCCTTCAGTGGTGATTTGACAGTTGGAAAAGCTAGATGAAGCTTTGGTAGGTTGCTTGGATACGCGGGTGATGCTCTCGGAGTTTGGTTGAGAGACTGAGTTCACACAGGGTTCTAGAGAGTCCTGGATGGCAAGAACGCCTTGCTGACTGAGGGTTGTGAACTCAGGTGAGGGCTGGCGAAGTGTTTCTGTCATTGCAAGCATCTCAAGTGGTTTATGCTGTCAGAGTGTTTCAAGCTGCTCCAGCAGATCGGTGTTTCACAGAGTTCAGCCACGTTCAACGGTTCAGGCAGTTCAAACAATTCACCCAGTTCGAACAGTTCAACCTGGGGAAGCTTGGTCACGCAGCGTGTTGAGCTGGAAGTTCTTTGAAAGTTGGAGTTGCTAGGCGCAAAGACTCTGAAGGTTTCACAAAGCTTTAGCTGATTCTGTAGAGTTCTGGATGGCACAATCGTGTAGTGGTCAAGCAGGGAGAGCTTCTGAGAGCAAGCTCAAACGAAAGTCAAAGTGTTGTTAGGTACATTTTGATTTTAATTGGGCCGAAGAAGTCCATCCCTCAAAGATGTGTTCCAATTGGTTGGTTTGCAAGGCGGAGCTCCGCCCAATACCCATTTGTGCATACCTTAGCATAATCTGTCTGTCTGTCACATGAAGGCAACTTTTCTGCAAGCGTTTGTTAATCTCTTCAGTAAGTGTTGTAATGCTAGCATAATACATAATATCAACTTTTCATTCACGTCAACATCTTGGAAATAAAACCAGCTTTCATTCAACACTAAACATCAGGTATCTTGCATACACATTAGTAACCTTGTCTCTTTAAAGTGTTATAAAAGCATTGGCTAGCTTCGTAGATTAGAATAAACACACCACACATATAAAAGACATAAACAACACACAATTGTGAATTATTTAATAAACAGTCTGTCTTTTAGGATCGTTTGTATAAGTTTGTCACGTTGTGGTGTCCCGTAAACCCTGCGGGCTGGATGTGTCAATGTAAATCTGTGTTTCGTGTTTATTCGATTACGAATTTATGCATAGCTGGTCACCAGTTGTCCTGGCCATCTGTTCTTGAGATGGTCTCAGGAAAGGGGGAAGTATCTGTAAATTAGTCTTTTCCTGTGTTTCTTACATGGGTCTGACTGAGGCTGGTCAAAAGGTGATTATAAGGCATTTGGTCCCAGCAAAGAACAAGAGTTCTCTGTCCTCCTGAATTGATGAGTCTATCGCTGGTTCACCCCTGAGGTGAATTGGTCAAAACGCGCTAGCGTCATGTAACTCCCAATCTGTTTTTATGGTCGCTCCAAATGGCTCACAGAAGACTCTTTGAGCTGTTCTCTTCTCTGAGGCCCCACATTATTCTTACACCATTCTACTAATTTTGACACATCCTGTTGATGTTTTACAGGACTGTCTGCAGCATTCAAGACAGATATTAAAAAAGTGTCATCAGAATACTTTAAAATGTATTGATTTGTCATGTCAGTCTGACAATCGTCCAGTGATGTATAAAGTGCCTGAAAAGCCATACTTAAGTAAAAGTTCCGATATCTTACCAGAAAAAGACTTTGGTAGAAGTTGAAGTCACCGTTTAGAATACTACTTAAGTAAAAGTCTTAAAGTATGTGATATTTATTGTAGTTAAGTACAAAAAGTATTTTTTTTATTTAAACGGAGAACTTAAAGGAGAACTCCACTTCCAGAACAACAATTTACAAATAATTTACTCACCCCCTTGTCACGCGGAACTATAGACCCAGTGTTTACAAAGTGAACACGCAAAGACTAACAAAGTGTAAGTAAGTCAAACGCTGTTTACAAACAAAAAGCTACAACGACGTCGGACTATTCTGAAGTTGTAGGAGAAAATAAAATGGAGTAAAATGGATTTTTTGCCGTTCCAACCTTAATCAAATACACCTGTCTGTAATTATCAAGTGCTCCTTGAGATCCTAATTAGCTGGTTCAGGTGTGTTTGGTCAGGGTTGGAGCTGAACTCTGCAGGAAGGTCGATCTCCAGGACCAGGGATGAGCGCCCCTGGTTTAGAGCCTTTTGAAGCTGCATTTAAACTACATTTTGGAAGTTCAAAATCGGGGCACAATTTAAGTCCATTATATGAAGAAAAATCCTGAAATGTTTTCCTCAAAAACTATAATTTCTTTAAGACAGAAAGACATGAACATCTTGGATGACAAGGGGGTGAGTAAATTATTTGTAAGTTGTTGTTCTGGAAGTGGAGTTCTCCTTTAAGTATTGAAAGTAAAAGTACAAGTACAGTAAATGCTTTTAAATTTAAAATAAAATATATATATATATGTTAACATATTTTAAAATACAGAAACAAAATAATTTTAAAAACTGAAGATTCTGGAAGCACTGAAGGAGATCGCATAATAATTTAATATAGATTTACAGTAGTAACAACAAATGAAAATTTTTATAAATAGGTTTTATTTGCCTCTGCTCTGCTTGCGCATCCAGTGTGATACCAGTGTTAGTTTTTATAAAAAGGCTCGTTTGAGATGCACCTCGCCTCGCCTGAAATGTAGGCGAGAGTAGGCGGCTGCAGTGAGGAGAGGAGTGAAATATGTGTAGTGAAGACAGACAGTTCTGACCTCTCGAAGTAGAACAGATACTTACAAGATCAAAGGAGGATATCGCATTATCACACTCACGTGCTGTGTTGCTGATAAACATGATATAAGGCTCATTTGAGATAAGCAGATTCTGCGCAGAATCGATCACCGCAAGATGCATGCCGGTTAGAAATGTGTCCGAGTTACGTCCGCCTTGCTCTGATGTCATGCTGATGTGTGCCAAAAAACTCTCGCGACTGCGAGGCAACTGTGTCGGATTGAGCAGTCGGGCGCAGTAGCTCTCCACCGTCTGTGCTGACCAAAAGCACAATGGGAAACGCCTGGATGATGACACAGCTTAAAGCTCATTGGTCCAGACAACCGTGATGTTGCCGTTCTTTTCTAAAATGTTTTATTTTTTAATCTAATATCATGTGGTTATGTGTTTAGATTATGCATGAATATTCCTAAACACTATGCCAGTGCGATCTCTGTGTGAGATATGGCATTGCTGTTATATTTCTATAAAAATAAACATTTGTATTAAAGTAAAAATGAATGATAAATACGCCTTTCGTATGGAATTAAATAGCAAGCACTTTGAGTGTCTTGTTCGTCATATTATTCTTACACAAAATGTGTAATTCAGATGTTTTATTTATTGGGGTGTCATTGTAAGGTTTATTTGTGAATTTTATAAGCATATTTGTAACTAGCAAGGTGGCATGTTTGTGCAACGAGTTTCCAAAATGTATTGAATTTTGCACAGTACAATGACAAAGACTTTATGTTCTTCATTTTTTACTTGCATCAAATTTTTGTCTTTTCACCTCCTAAATATAATGTTTAATACTGCAATAAAGCTAGCATGTTTGAGCATGATTTTAGGAAGTTTAACACTCAGTGGCTTATTTTAGTGTGTTGCTAATAGTGTATCACAGTGTTAAATATGTCACTTCCTGTTGACAGTAGGTGGCGCTATCACAATAACTGAATGTTGGTATGGGCATGTGTTCAGACCAGGACTCTTATCAAACATGATAAGTTTGGGGCAGACTGGACATTGCATGCCTGAGTTACAGTAACTTCCTGTTTCATTGCTTTAATAGCATGCTTCAACACTTACCTAAGTGTTGCTAACATGTTTTAGCATGTTTCTAGCATGTTGCTACCCTATTTAACACTTGTGAATACTTTTAAATATGTTGCTAGGCATCCATAACAGTATTTAATGTGTCACTTCCTGTTGTCAGCATGTGGCGCTATGACTATAACTGAATATTGGCATGTAAATGTGTTCAGGCCAGGACTCTTATCAAACATGTTAAGTTTGGGGCAGATTGGACATTGCATGCCTAAGTAATTTTCAGTTTCATTGTGTTATTAGCATGCTTTAGCAAATTAGCTAAGTGTTGCTAGCATGCTTTACTGTGTTTGTAGCATGTTGCATGTTAAGTTTGGGGCAGATTGGACATTGCATTCCTGAGTTACAGTAACTTCCTGTTTCATTGCATTAATAGCATGCTTAGCTAAGTGTTGCTAACATGTTTTAGCATGTTTCTAGCATGTTATTAGCCTATTTAAAACTTGCTAACACTTTTTAGTATGTTGCTAGGAGTCCATAACGCTATGACTATAACTGAATATGGGCACTGACGTGTTCAAGACATGACTCATATCAAATGTGTGAAGTTTGAGACAGATTGGACATTGTTTGCCTGAGATACAGCAACATTTTCATGGCGAAACATCAAAATTTGTCAGAACCTCGGTGGAAACTCAAGATCTTCGCAATTTAGCATTGCAAAGGCCTTATGATAACACTCAGCAAATTTGAAGATGATCGGATAAAAACTGTAGGAGGAGTTCGTTAAAGTACGAGGCCTGAAAATGGCAAAAACTGCACAAAAATCATACAGGAAATTCAATATAACAGACTTTCTGTTGGGTTTCAGATATTGTGCCAAGAGACTTTTTCGTAGGTATTGGTGTGTTACATGTTTGTACCAAGTTTCGTACATGTACATGAAACGTAGCTCGAGGCGCACTCTGTTGAAATTTTATAGGTGACGCTATCGAGCCATTTTGCCACACCCACTTCTGAAAACCATATCAGATGTAAATTTTCGCCAGGTCTGACGCGTGTGCAAAGTTTTGTGAGTTTTCGAGCATGTTTAGGCCCTCAAAAAGACTTTTCATTTTGGAGAAGAAGAAGAATAAATATAGCTGCAAGCAGCAATGACGGGCCCTCGCCCCCAGCACATGCGCAACCCTGGTGCCATCAGAAAAACAGTGCCCAGCGGGCACATGCATTGACAGTAACCCTGTGGCAGTTTGAAGTGTTACAGCAATGAAAGGGTTAAAAGCAAATTGCTTTTAAATCATTCTGATAGACTGAGAATGAGCTGAAATAGATTCCTTATCTTATGAGGTCATCTTGTGTTCATCCTTGGTATTACAGTCTTTATCTTCCAGTTTACACGTGTGATATTTTAAATGGTTTTGCGGTCTCTGAAAACATGATAAAGATATTTCCTAAGAATGACTTGTTTTTCATATGTAAAAAATTGTGAAGAGTTAGGATAATGCACTTTAAATGCAAAAATATTAATAAATGCTATAAAAAATAGTTCATTGATCATAGTTCAAGTTAATGCATTAACTAATGTAAACAACAGACCTTATTTTAAACTGTTACCAACACTTTTTATGAATAACAACCATTTTTATATTTTATTTTAATGATCTATAAGCATTTGTGAAATAATTACATACAAATATATTACCAGTAAAGTACATATTAACTTATTTTATGTATTTGTTTCTTACTCTAATTAATTGAACTGAGCGGTAAATTATCAGACTTTAAAGATTTCTTATCCTATCAGTAAGAAAGCATAAATATATATATATATATATATATATATATTTCTTATTATTATTATTATTTTTTTTTTTAGTCATTATATAATTATGTAACAATATTCTGACAGTACAGTACGTCAACTGATTCGATTGAATTATTTTTCTTTCCTAAACACTGAGAATGAGCAAAAAAGGATTAGGAGTTAAAAAGATCCCTTATCCTGAGACTCCATCTGGTGGTCACCCTTGGTATTACAGGCTTCATCTGCTAAGTTATGATATATAATATCTTTCTTGTCTTCTGGGCCTCTGAGCTAGATAGCACTTTGAAACTAACCATGTTTCCTAAGAATGACTTATTCTTCATATGTAAAAAAGTTTTAAAGAGTAATGCATTTTAAAGATATAAGAAAATTACTGTTATTTTTTTACTCTTACTTTAGTATATTGCCATATCAACACCGTTCAAAATATCTAAAATCTGTTGGCAATTTAGCATATTCAGTATGTTGGCATCATGTTGACAGTTTTGTGTGAACTACTTATTCCTGCTTGGAGGAGTATGAATTTATTAATAGCCTGATTTTTCCAAAAATTCACATTCAAATCAAAATAGCAGACTTCCTGTTGGTCGTAGCTAATGGATGTAAAATAGAAAGTTGTCCGGCTTGATGAGAACAATATACATACCAAGTTTGGTGTCTGTAGCTAAAACTAACCCCCCCACTTTTGACAAAAGGTGGCGCTATAGAGTGCCCCCTCCATGCCCATTTATGAGCCTTTGCCAGTGTCTAACTATCATTAATACTGATGTGTGTGTTGAGTTTCATGATAATCTAAGATTATTAAGTGTCCCAAAAACAGAGAAAACAAATGTTAAAGTTTGACACGTTGCCATGGCATCAGCATTCAGTGTATCAATGACCCCTTTACAGATTCTCATCGGCCGTGTTTTGACATTATTCTGATGA
>NW_026127242.1:0-26859 GCF_022985175.1 Labeo rohita | reverse complement strand
ATGTGGTGATTTAAAAAAAAAAAAAAAAAATTGATTTGTTGTTGTTGTCCTTAAATCATCCAGAAATTGGTTTTATGGCATTTTTTTTTTCTTTCCCCTGGTTCTAACAGTCAATCTCTCAGTGAAGCATCTCATACAACAATAAACAATTTTCCTTCTCATACTATGTGAAACTAAAGCATTTACACTAAATGATAGTAACTTATACCTTAATTATAAAAACTTCAATTTATATAAATTTTATTATTAGACTTCAGCTAACTTTTAAAGCTAATTTCTGTGACAAACTCAAACACAGGAGAGCTACATGTCTCTTTGACAGATTGTACCCAACTCCTGATGGTAAAAATACACAGGTAAGTCTTTTGGACTAGGGTTGGAAGAGATTGTGGAAAAGAGAAACGTGCAAAGTTGAAAATGATTTTGCATTATGAAGGACATCCACTAAATGGTATTTTTAGTGGACTCAAGAGTTCATCTAGTGGGAGATTAGTAATGCCTCTGTGCTCTACAGAAAGATTTAGAAAGTCTTTTATTCCAACTGCTGTCTGGTATTTTAACGAAGTGGTGTAATTAGTACATGTATTAATATTGCTGTTGTGTTTATTGTTGTCATGCATTGTGTTGCCTGCAATGTATAATGTTTTGTTTTGTTTTTTTTGGAATGGATTGATTATGTTGTACTGTTGTTGTTGTAGTTGTTGTTTTTTTTGTAATTTATTGTGTTGTTTATATAACGGTGGCAAATGAGTTTCCCCTTACAGGGAATAATAAATCTAACTAACTAACTAAATCATTCAAACTTCAAAGATAAAAGTTCCTAGTTTATGTTGAAAGAGTGCAATTCTGGATCGAACTTGGACTTCATAATAATAATATTTCTTGTGTTATTATTAGCCTCCTAGATTGTTCGATAATTGAATAAAGTTAGCAGGGAAAACATATATTAGTAGTGATAGACTGTGGTAAGAATGGAATGTGTAACAGTGTCTTTTTACACACTGAACTCTATTTTCCCTCTGGGTCGTAGAGCCATGACACAAGAGGTCATTGGGGCCTCCTGTCTACATGATTGAAGAGTGATCAGGACATTTTTGATGTTGATGTGCCTTCATTATAGATATTAAAGTGAATCCTGCTTTGTTCTGTATCTACCCTCTAAAATGCTGACTGCAGTGTGTGTGACAAACCATACTGATAAGATTCATGCCAGAGCTAGACAACAATGACGTACAGATAAGTGTTCTATGTGTGTGTCAGTATCTGTCTTTGAGTTCAGATGAGAAGACAGTCCTGTCTTCAGAAGTTCATCATCTGTCACAGATCTGGTCAGAAAATGACCTATCATCTCTTGTCGCCTAAATAATCAATTGGAAATATGCTTTGAGTCTGACGTCTATACGTAAAGATTTTCTAAGTTTAGACTAATCAGAATCTTCTTAACCTACTGACACGTTTAGCAGCCTCTGTTAGAGTATAATTACTGGTGTTCTGAACATGTATGCAGAGCGGCCTACGAACTCCACGGAGAGTAATGAAGCTGACTTCTGCTGATAAAACTGCAAACTATCTTCTTCAGTAAATTTTTTTTCAATTGATTGCATCTCTGACTTCTGGTCTTTGTTCATCATATCTGGTCCTTGGGTTTTACCTGTTATTCCCCTACAGCAGGGGTGCCCAACACTGTTCCTGGAGATCGACCTTCCTGCAGAGTTTAGTTCCAACCCTAATTAAACACACCTGTCTGTAATTTTCAAGTGCTCCTTCAGATCCTAATTAGCTGGTTCAGGTGTGTTTGGTCAGGGTTGGAGCGGGGTTGAGCACCCCTGCCCTACTGTGTAATGCTCCCTGTTATTAGTCATTTTTAATTCAGTGTGTTATGAATGAAATGTAAGTTTTCTGAAAGAGAATTGTTGTCAGTGTTACAGTGAAACAAGCTTAGCTTGAGACCTGTATGAAGTTTTGTTGGTCTGAGTGAGGTTTGAAGGTGAGATCAACTGTGCGCAAAAGATATACTGGTAATGCAGTCTGTATGAACAGTTTTGAGAATGTGGCACTTGTTAACAATTAGGGAGGAAAAAAAAAGGCACACTTGCAGTGTATTTTTTTACTAAGCACATAAATATGTAAATGCAATTGTAGAATATCTAGCACATTTTTTTTTAAGTACTTGGAGAACAGATTACAATTTATACAACTTTGTGTGTGTGTGGACTTGTTTTTATATCCTTGTGGGGACCTAAACCTGAATACACAGAGACTCATGGAGACTAGTGTCACCGTGGGGGACCTAAATTGAGGTCCCCATGGGTACAAAAGCTTATAAATCATACAGAATGAGTTTTTTTTTGAGAAAGTAAAAATGCAGAAAGTTTTCTGTAAGGGTTAGGTTTAGGGGTAGGGTTAGGGTAAGGGGATAGAAAATACAGTGTGGAGAGTATAAAAACCATTGCACCTATGGAGAGTCCCCACAAAGATAATAAACCAGACGTGTGTGTGTGTGTGTGTGTACTTGTTTTTGCTACACTGTGGGGACCAAATGTCCCCACAAGGATAGTAAAACCTGAAATTTTTGACATGGTGGGGACCGGCCTGCGGTCCCCACAATGTTAAAAAAAATATTAAAAATAGTAAATGATGTTTGTCTGAAAGTGTAACGATATAAACATGTTTTCTGTAAGGGGTAGGGTTAGGGTTAGGGTTGGGTTAGGGGATAGACAATATCGTTTGGTCAGTATAAAATCTATAGGGTTAGGGTTAGGGTTAAGTCTATGGAAAGTCCCCACAATTCACAAAAACAAACATGTGCGTGTGTGTGTGTGTGTGTGTGTGTGTGTGAAGTGAATGGTCCATCTTGGTCCCTACACATTTTCCATTTCAAAATTCCATAATTTTCCGGACTCACATTTCCAAACCTCTTAGTAGTTTTTCAGACCATATTTAACATCAAATGTTCATAGAGCATTATTTTCAGCTTTATATTTGATATATATAGTATAGTCATCTGTAAATATATATATATATATATATATATATATATATATATATATATATATATATTATTGAATATGTTTAATATATATTTTTTATATTTTATTTAATATTTTAATAAAATATGATTTTTTAAAAAAGTGGATGATGATTCGAATGCAGATCTTACCGATAAATGTAAAAGACAACAAACAAACAAATAAATCAATAAATAAATACATAAACACCCTTGATAAATTATTCACATGTGCATGGGAATGTTTTGCATGCTTATACACATTACAGTATCTTGTTTTATATAACCTATTTTCTCTGTGCATCACTGCCATATTACTATGAATAAAAAGAGAACATGGATGTACATGTACATCTGAGTCTATGTAAAAAGAGGTTAAGAATATAGTGAGAACAAAACCAAAATGCTTATACCTGAATTTCATACAATGAAAAAGTGTATCTTGATTCATTGTCATATTTAAAAATCACTTAAAAAAAAAAAAAAAAAAAAAAAAAAAAAAAAAAAAAATCACTGAACAGCTGCAATGAAACCTTGCTTCTCGCATGATAAGTTTATTTTCATTAAATTCTATGTTTCTATTACAATAACACACACACTGTTACAGAGTGAATGAAACGAGAGGCGAGCGGATCCATCTGCAAGCTTTTATTGATAATTCCAGACAAAGACATGGTCGTACAGGCAGGGTCGAGACGGGAGCAGACAGGTATATCACAGGCAGTGGAAGAGAGCGTAATCCAAAATAAACAAGAGCGATAGTCCGAAAAGGCAGGCGGCGTAAGGTCGAAAAACGGGATGGGCCAGGCAAGAGAACTAAACACTGGGAAACAAGGAAACTAGGAGAACATTAACACCGGGAATACAACGATAACAACAATCCATGGTTTTCAAGTGGAAAGACCGGGGCCTTTATAGCGCTGCTGATTGGTCGCGGGTGAAGTGCAATGGCTGATGGGGAATGTAGTGTGGTGTGGTGCAACAGTCTGTGTGTGACAGGGCGAGAGTGACATCTGGCGGTGAGCGGACAGCGGGACACCGACCAGATTCGTGACACACACACACACACACAAAACAAAACAAACAAAACAAAACAAAACAAAACAAAACAAAACAAAAAAAACAACACTAAACAGAGACAAAAGTGTGGAAACATATATATATATATATATGTTTAAAAAAAAAACATATATGGTGCAAAAAACAACAAAAGGAAGTGACGCTGATTGACTCCATAACACCTTTTATACTCTCCGCCCATAAAATCTTTAATTGGCCACAACGTCACATATACAGGTCCTTTTCAAAAAATTAGCATATTGTGATAAAGTTCATTATTTTCCGTAATGTACTGATAAACATTAGACTTTCATATATTTTAGATTCATTACACACAACTGAAGTAGTTTCAAGTCTTTTATTGTTTTAATATTGATGATTTTGGCATACAGCTCATGAAAACCCAAAATTCCTATCTCAAAAAATTAGCATATTTCATCCGACCAATAAAAGAAAAGTGTTTTTAATACAAAAAAAGTCAACCTTCAAATAATTATGTTCAGTTATGCACTCAATACTTGGTTGGGAATCCTTTTGCAGAAATGACTGCTTCAATGCGGCGTGGCATGGAGGCAATCAGCCTGTGGCACTGCTGAGGTGTTATGGAGGCCCAGGATGCTTCGATAGCGGCCTTAAGCTCATCCAGAGTGTTGGGTCTTGCGTCTCTCAACTTTCTCTTCACAATATCCCACAGATTCTCTATGGGGTTCAGGTCAGGAGAGTTGGCAGGCCAATTGAGCACAGTAATACCATGGTCAGTAAACCATTTACCAGTGGTTTTGGCACTGTGAGCAGGTGCCAGGTCGTGCTGAAAAATGAAATCTTCATCTCCATAAAGCTTTTCAGCAGACGGAAGCATGAAGTGCTCCAAAATCTCCTGATAGCTAGCTGCACTGACCGCAGCTGACATGGCACCCCAGACCATCACTGACTGTGGGTACTTGACACTGGACTTCAGGCATTTTGGCATTTCCCTCTCCCCAGTCTTCCTCCAGACTCTGGCACCTTGATTTCCAAATGACATGCAAAATTTGCTTTCATCCGAAAAAAGTACTTTGGACCACTGAGCGACAGTCCAGTGCTGCTTCTCTGTAGCCCAGGTCAGGCGCTTCTGCCGCTGTTTCTGGTTCAAAAGTGGCTTGACCTGGGGAATGCGGCACCTGTAGCCCATTTCCTGCACACGCCTGTACACGGTGGCTCTGGATGTTTCTACTCCAGACTCAGTCCACTGCTTCCGCAGGTCCCCCAAGGTCTGGAATCGGTCCTTCTCCACAAGCTTCCTCAGGGTCCGGTCACCTCTTCTCGTTGTGCAGCGTTTTCTGCCACACTTTTTCCTTCCCACAGACTTCCCACTGAGGTGCCTTGATACAGCACTCTGGGAACAGCCTATTCGTTCAGAAATTTCTTTCTGTGTCTTACCCTCTTGCTTGAGGGTGTCAATGATGGCCTTCTGGACAGCAGTCAGGTCGGCAGTCTTACCCATGATTGCGGTTTTGAGTAATGAACCAGGCTGGGAGTTTTTAAAAGCCTCAGGAATCTTTTGCAGGTGTTTAGAGTTAATTAGTTGATTCAGATGATTAGGTTAATAGCTCGTTTAGAGAACCTTTTCATGATATGCTAATTTTTTGAGATAGGAATTTTGGGTTTTCATGAGCTGTATGCCAAAATCATCAATATTAAAACAATAAAAGGCTTGAAACTACTTCAGTTGTGTGTAATGAATCTAAAATATATGAAAGTCTAATGTTTATCAGTACATTACAGAAAATAATGAACTTTATCACAATATGCTAATTTTTTGAAAAGGACCTGTAGATGGTACACTGAAGGGAAGAACAGGGCCATAACAATTTATGTTCCGCGTGGAATTTCCAAATGCGATGGTGAAAGCGAGAGAAAAGCTCGGAACGCGGGCCCGTAGGTGCGGGAGGTGGGGTACTGAGGGTGCTGTAGCAATCCCTTTTTTTTTCTGTGGTCAAGATGTCAAATCAAGATGTTTATTATTGTCCATTCAGATTTGCTGTTGCCGCATTAGGGACGTAAAAAAGTTTTATGTTTTTTTGTTGTTTAAATGCTCAGGCTAATGTATTTCCCGTGTGCTGTCAAATGTCCTTAGCTGTAAACTGAAAACGCACACTCATTCAGTCATTCACTAATCGCTAGTGTATAGCAGTTGAGTGGACTATATTAGAATGAGTGAAGTGAGCGGATTCGGAAGGTGACGTGTTCGCTGCGCATGAGAAACATCTTCACAAATGTAGTTTTATATATTACATGTACCTTATTTAAGAAAAAAATATTAATAGCAATTATACATATACAGCGTTTTGAGCTCAGATATGATGACAATGGTTGTAGAGCGCTCTCAGGCGACTGATAATTTTACATCAGAATGATTTTTTAAATATCTTTCTTCAGTCGTAAAGTCGTCAAAATTCAGTTTAAACAATGCAATTAAAAAACAAAATCTATCTATCTATCTATCTATACATAAATCTATTAAATGTCCATTTCATTCAACATATTTAATATTGGGTATCCAAGTTATTATTATTATTGTTAGATCAGGTCCCCACGCCAAACAATTAGGATCCAGCCCCGGACACCAGATCCCGTCAGAAAATATCAGTCTTTCGGTAACAGGACAACTAGTCAGCAAGCTGTAGTTACCCCAACCCCACTAACAAGCAGGTTTCTGTCAGTTATGAAGTTGATCGATGAAAGCCAGAAAAGAGCAGAAGCAGGAGACGAAGTGATGATGGTAAAAAAGGTATAACAGAATTTATTGAACAGTTTTAGTTGCGTATGTAGTTGCGTATGTCAATGTTCAGACTTCGTCTGAGGAGTACAGCTCAAAGAACAATGATATATCAAACGGATTCAACATCCCATAAACCTTGAATTTCCATAAACATCCCTGTTATCTATTTCTTAGACCAAACAATTCATGAAACCCCACAATCATGGAACTGAACAATAATGAAAATGCTTAAGCATGGAAAATAATAAGAAATATAAAATATAAAAACATATAAATGAATAATATAAATGAACAATATATATGAATAAATGAATAAATGATAAATACTTAAATAATCAAATAAATAATTAAATATGAATTATGTGAATGACTAATGATTATAAAATGATTATTAAATGATTATGTAAATAAATGATTATAAATGAAATTAAAAACAAACATAAAATTTAAACACAACACAGTAATTTGCATGTAAGGATCTAAGGATCCTTCACTCCCCCCTCTTAATCATATATGATTGAATTAAATGATTATTGCAAGCGAACTTTCATAATCTTTACCAAAACATACTTTGAAAAGTTTGGGTGATCAGGCCATACTCTTCCCTTCTACATGTTCAGAAGAACAGGTCATTTCCGTTATCCCGCGTACCAGCGTCAGTTGGGGAAGTGTGTTATCTAGCATTGGATGATGGCCTGAATGTGAAAGGCCTTGTGACAGTCTGTCACGAATCTGGTCGGTGTCCCGTTGTCCACTCACCACCAGATGTCACTCTCGCTTCACCTACACACTCTGACTGTTACTTTGCATCTCGGACTGCATCTCCCATCCTCCACCGCTCTGATTGCGTCAGCCCCCGTGACCAATCAGGTGTTCTATAAAGACCCTGGTCCTCCCCAGTTGCACTTCATGGATTGTTGTTATTGTTTTGTTGTTTTCCTAGTGTGTTCCTAGTTCCTGTTCCAAGTTCCTGGTTTTTTGATCTCCCGCCTGGTTTTCTCGTTTACGTCTGTCTAGCCGCCTGCCTTGTGATTTATCACTCTTGTTTATCGGATCATTCTCTTCGATTGCCTGTTACATTCCTGTCTGCTCCTGTCTCGACCCTGCCTGCTCACCTTGTACCTGTTTGTTCGTTTAATAAAGCTCGCATATGGATCCGCTCGCCTCTCGTCAATCACTCCTGGTTACACAGTCAAACGTCTGATAAGACAAATCAACACCTTAATAGTAATGCATAAGAACAAAATGATGATTAAAGCTGAAATTACCACTACTACAGGTGCTTTTAAATGATCCCAAATTGGTCCCAATATCAATTTAAACCATGTGTCTCAATCAGATGAGAAAAGGCCGTTATCTTCATTAAGTTTAGTTACTTGCTCATGCAGGACCTTAGCTAAATTACGGACTGTCTTTCTGGCATTGTCTGGAATGTATGAGCAACATTCAGTTGCAATCACTTTGCAAGTCCCGCCTTGGGAAGCTAAGACTACGTCAAGAGCCATTTGATTTTGCAAAACAACCTTTCTCATTGCGTGTATTTTGTCTGAAATATAAGCAATTGAAATGAGTGTGATATTGGCTGTAGCTTCAAATGCTTATTATTGTATGTATGTATATATATATATATATATATATATATATATATATATATATGTATGCCATTAGCTACTAAATGTCCTTTTTGTTTATTTCACCAGACCAATATTAAATACCCCCATTCATTTTGAGAGATAAATTAGAAACATCATTTGTCTCTAAATATTTACTTATACCTTTCAGGCAACATGTCTTCAAAGATTCAGAACATTGTTTTTACTCTAAAACAACTCTACTTTAGTGGAAGGCCATCAAATTTGAGCTTGGGAGCATATAAAGGAGTGCATTTGGGACTGATTGTCATGTGTTTGTCACAGAAAAGAGAAATGCAACTGATTTGCAATTGATTTGATAAGGAAATCTACGAGTGTCCTACATACAGTACATGTCAGATTTAAAATAATAAAAACAAATCAAATAAAAACATAGATAAATCAAATTGATTTTAAATCATTAGCAAATGTAAAGTAGCAAGTCCCACATCCTGAACTGCCCCAGAATCAGTATTTCTTCTGTATTCTACTAAGGTTAACAGGATTTAATAAAATGTTTGCAAGTCAGCTGTTAGATCAGGACCCCACGCCAGACAATTAGGATCCAGCCCCGGACACCAGATCCCGTCAGAAAATATCAGTCTTTCCGGTAACAGAACAACTAGTCAGCAAGCTGTAGTTACCCCAACCCCACTAACAGCAGGTTTCTGTCAGTTAGGAAGTTGACTGATCGAAGCCAGAAAAGAGCAGAAGCAGGAGACGAAGTAATGATGATAAAAAGGAGCAGAATTTATTGAATAGTCTTAGTTGTGTATGTCTCAATGCTCAGACTTCGTCTGGAGAACACAAATTCAGCAAGTACTGTTATACCAAACTGATTCACAACAACATCCCATAAACCTTGAGTTTCTATAAACATTCCCTTGTATCTCTTATTCATGAAGACAAACAGCCCTTGAAACCACACAGTCATAAGACTAAACAACAATGAAAAATATATATATAAAAAAAACAACTATAATAAAATATGAATTACTAATCAATTAATGAATCAATAAAATGAATATATAAATGATTATAATGATTATAATAAATGATTATATGATTAAATGGAATAATAAAATGATGAAATGATTAATGATTCTAAATGAATAAAGAATAAATGAAGAATATATAAAAAGAAAGCAAGACACAACACAAATGTATGGCTGCTCTGAGGCAAAACACACACAGTTTGCATTTGAGGATCATCAGATCCTTCACAGCTCACTTGTGCGTGTGAACTGATTTTGTCAAGTAAATGTTGTACGTGGCCATAGGCGGATTGAGCATATGGGGAATTGATTGAATAGGGGAATAATACAAATAAATTTAATCCGGTAAGACAAGCAATGCATTTTAAAACATCTGTCTGTTTTTTTCATTTAAAACATCTTATTTCTTATTTCTCCGTGTTTTACTTCTGTCTTGGTTCCTTTTTCCTTTTTTGGTCATGTTCCTTTCCATGTTAAGTTACTAGATTATTCTCCACACGTTTATCATTACTTATCTTTGTTTGTCCATGTATTTAAGCCTCATTCTGTTCAGTCTTTGGTTGTCCAGTCACAGTTATATTTAGGTTGTGTACAGAGGCTGGCTGTTCAAAGAGCTCTGTGTCCAAGCACATTAATAGAGAGGCGAAGGGAAGGAAAAGATGTGGTAGAAAAAAGTGTACAAGCAATAGGGATAACTGCACCCTGGAGAGAATTGTGAAACAAAACCCATTCAAAAATGTGGACGAGATTCACAAAGAGTGGACTGCAGCTGGAGAACAGACGTATGCAAGACATGGGTTTCAGGTGTCGCATTCCTTGTGTCAAGCCACTCTTGAACAACAGACAGCGTCAGAAGCGTCTCGCCTGGGCTAAAAACAAAAAGGACTGGACTGCTGCTGAGTGGTCCAAAGTTATGTTCTCTGATGAAAATAAATTTTGCATTTTCCTTGGAAATCGGGGTCCCAGAGTTTGGAGGAAGAGAGGAGAGGCACAGAATCCACGTTGCTTGAGGTCCAGTGTAAAGTTTCTACAGTCAGTGATGGTTTGGGGTGCCATGTCATCTGCTGGTGTTGGTCCACTGTGTTTTCTATAGGTCTACTATACTGTTTTACTATAGGTCAGGATGAACTGAATAAACTTGTTAAATCATCTAAACCAACAACTTGTATGCTAGACCCTATTCCATCTAGGCTACTAAAAGACTTGCTTCCAGATCTCATAGATCCTCTGCTAAATATTATTAATTCATCACTGTCATTAGGATATGTCCCCAAAACCTTCAAACTGGCTGCTATTAAGCCTCTAATTAAAAAAACACAACTTGACCCCAACGAATTAATTAATTACAGACCTCTCTCGAATCTCCCATTTCTGTCGAAGATATTAGAAAAGGTTGTATCCTCACAATTATCTTCTTTCCTACAGAAAAATGATATCTGTGAGGACTTCCAGTCAGGTTTTAGACCGTACCATAGTACTGAGACTGCTCTTATTAGAGGTACAAATGATCTGCTCTTGTCATCCGATCGTGGTTGTATCTCTCTGTTAGTGCTACTGGATCTTAGTGCTGTGTTCGATACGGTCGACCACAACATTCTCTTGAACAGACTTGAAAATTATGTTGGCATTAGTGGTAGTGCATTGGCATGGTTCAAATCGTACTTATCTGACCGCTATCAATTCGTGGCAGTAAATGAAGAGGTATCATATCGATCACAAGTGCAGTATGGAGTACCGCAAGGCTCAGTGCTAGGGCCATTACTTTTTACGCTTTGCATGTTACCCTTGGGTGATATCATCAGGAAATATGGTGTTAGCTTTCACTGTTATGCTGATGATACTCAAGATTAGATTATTGTAATGCTTTATTGGGTGGTTGTTCTGCTCGCTTAATAAATAAACTCCAGCTGGTCCACAATGCAGCAGCTAGAGTTCTTACTAGAACCAAAAAGTATGATCATATTAGCCCGGTTCTGTCAACACTGCACTGGCTCCCTATTAAACATCGTATAGATTTTAAAGTCTTGCTAATTACTTATAAAGCCCTGAATGGTTTAGCTCCTCAGTACCTGAGCGAGCTCTTATCGCATTATAGTCCCTCACATCCGCTGCGTTCTCAAAACTCTGGCAATTTGATAATACCGAGAATATCAAAATCAACCGCAGGCGGCAGATCATTTTCTTATTTAGCACCCAAACTTTGGAACAATCTACCCAACACTGTTCGGGACGGAGACACACTCTGTCAGTTTAAATCTAGATTAAAGACCCATCTCTTTAACCTACACATAACACATTAACACATTTCTATAATTCAAATCCGTTAAAGGATTGTTAGGCTGCACTAATTAGGTCAACCGGAACCGGGAACACTTCCCATAACACCTGATGTACTCAGTGTATCGTCAGAAGAATGGCATCAACGCTAATATTAGTCTGTTTCTTTCTTATTTTGCAGTCACCTTAACCACCAGATCCAGTCCGTATCCAGATCAGATGGTCATTGCAGTCCCCCGGATCCAGTCCATACCCAGCCCAGACGGTGGATCAGCACGTAGAGACGACCTCTACAGCACTGAATGTCAGCGGAGACCACATTGACTAGATGAGCCCCAGAGACGGATCCCCAGCGAAGACCTCGTCACCTAGACGGCTGTCGGCACAGGACCACGGCACCTGGTGAGTCCTCTGTGTCTGGCCAGAGGAGAACTGGGCCCCCGACTAAGCCTGGTTTCTCCCAAGGTTTTTTTGCCGCTGTCACCTCTGGCTTGCTTAGTTGGGGACACTTTATCTTCACTTTATCTTCACACGATATTGTATTTTATTTTGTTGTATTTGATTAACTACCTTTACCTGAAAATTGAGTGTTTACTGTTGCCATTAGCATTGTTGATGTACTATTTCCTATTTAATACTGTACAGCCGCTTTGTCACAATTCTGTATTGTTAAAGGCGGTATATAAATAAAGGTGACTTGATTTGATTTTCTGAAGTCCAAGGTCAATGCAGCTGTATACCAGGACGTTTTAGAGCACTTCATGCCCACGTAGGAGGCGACGTTCTCGCAACCTTGCGCAACGTTCCCTAAAAGTTGTCTAAAGGGTGACGAATGTCCCGAACATTTACAGAACATTGGAGACGTTCCTAAAACGTCCTCTTTTGATTACGAAAGTTCTGGTGCTCAATGTTCGTTATACGACTTAAGGGGGACGTTCCATTTTCGTTATTTTTTGGTCACATAAGAACGTTACAAAGAGGACATTTGGGACATTTAGAGAACGTTCTCACATGGTCCTCTTTTAGTCATATAATAACGTTCGCAATATGACTTTAGGAGGACGTTCTATATTGGTTATTCTGTGGTCATATAACAACGTTACAAGGAGGACATTTAGGACGTTAACAGAACGTTCTCACATGGTCCTCTTTTAGTCATATAATAACGTTCGCAATATGACTTTAGGAGGACGTTCTATATTGGTTATTCTGTGGTCATTTAACAACGTTACAAAGAGGACATTTAGGACGATAACAGAACGTTCTTACATGGTCCTCTTTTAGTCATACAATAACGTTTGCAATATGACTTTAGGAGGACGTTCTATTTTGGTTATTCTATGGTCACATAAGAACGTTATAAAGAGCACATTCGGGACGTTAACAGAACGTTCTCACATGGTCCTCTTTTAGTCATATAATAACGTTCGCAATATGACTTTAGGAGGACGTTGTATTTTGGTTATTCTATGGTCACATAAGAACGTTATAAAGAGCACATTCGGGACGTTAACAGAACGTTCTCACATGGTCCTCTTTTAGTCATACAGGAACGTTCGCAATATGACTTTAGGAGGACGTTCTATATTGGTTATTCTGTGGTCATATGAGAACGTTATAAAGAGGACATTCGGGACGTTAACAGAATACGTTCTTACATGGTCCTCTTGTAGTCATACAATAACGTTTGCAATATGACTTTAGGATGATGTTCTATATTTGGTCCTCTTTTAGTTATATAATAACGTTTGCAATATGACTTTAGGAGGACGTTCTATTTTGGTTATTCTATGGTCACATAAGAACGTTATAAAGAGCACATTCGGGACGTTAACAGAACGTTCTCACATGGTCCTCTTTTAGTCATATAATAACGTTCGCAATATGACTTTAGGAGGACGTTCTATTTTGGTTATTCTATGGTCACATAAGAACGTTATAAAGAGCACATTCGGGACGTTAACAGAACGTTCTCACATGGTCCTCTTTTAGTCATATAATAACGTTCGCAATATGACTTTAGGAGGACGTTCTATTTTGGTTATTCTATGGTCACATAAGAACGTTATATAAAGAGGACATTCGGGACGTTAACAGAACGTTCTTACATGGTCCTCTTTTAGTCATACAATAACGTTCGCAATAAGACTTTAGGAGGCAGTTCTATATTGGTTAATCTCTGGTCACATAAGAACATTTAAAAAAAGAGGACATTTTGGACGTTAACAGCACGTTTACAATTTTTTTTAATATGTACAATGTATTAAACCAATCACAAAGGTCCGGTATACTGTGAAGCGATCCAGCTGTTCATCCCAGCATCCGTTGATCCATACTGAGGCTTTTTTTTCTTCACCAGCTGAGAGCCTTCTACGGTGAGTAACGTTATTTCTGCTAAATTAATTATATATCATGGAAAGTTACTGTAATAATAGTTTTCTGAAAAAGAAGTACACGTTCCATTACTAAGCTAATATTGTGAACATACTTTGCTAAACCAAAGTATTAAAGTTTAGCAACATGATCTCATGAGAATTCGTATCTGTTTTATGTAAAACTTTTGCATAGACACTGAAAAATACTTCTGTTTACAGCATTAAGGCAATGAAATCGCGGTATTAACATTTTTATTATATTTGTTGTCATACCAAGGCAATATGTTTCCAAATGCATTTATTAAATTAAGTTTACTCATTTACTTAATATGAAAAATAACATTTCGATCGGTTCTGTGTGATTTCTGCTGTCAACTCATTGCGAAGAATACAACTTAAAACAAGACTACACACCCTTAAAATGAATAACATTTTTTTCAATTATTTAACCATTTTTATGAAATATTTATTTTGTTTGCCGTGGGACATAAACGCCATTTTCTCCAACATGCAGTGACTGAAAAATAGAACCATAAATACACTAAAAACGCAACATAATAACATCAGTCAGTTTTATTTGTGCTTTGTAATCCAAGTCTTCTGAATTCATACAACTGCCAGTAACAGATCCAAATTCAACTCTTTATTCAGCGATCATCTTTCATCCTCAGCAACGACCGTATAAACATCAAAGCCCGCACTGATTCGTTCGTCCAAATTCAAAATGTACCACTTCAATTAACTACGACGGTAAAATCGAACGCTCATTGGTCCTCGCCTGCTTCGTCACAGATTGCGACAGCAGTGTTCCTGCCTATGTGTTTGAATGATGCACGCTTTCACAAAGTGAATCAGGAGCATAGTCTGAGTAATATTTTTAGCGATTAAAAACTTAAATTGTGCTCTGTACCTCACACCAAACTATTGTATTTCACCTGCGGTGGCAACGCAGCATCATTTGGACTACTTTTGGTAATGTTTTTGACATTTTTTGCAGTAAATATTGGGATTGCACTTGTCTGTCTGTCATGGTTTTATTTATAGCCTAACGTTACTGTAAGAAATGGCTGTGTTTAGGTTTAAAGGTAGAGGTGGGATTAGCGTCCCAAAATATTTTTTTTTGTAATTCTATGTTGTTTCTAAAATGTTTCTTGTTTCTTGCATATTTCAGTCTAACGTTTCATATGATTTTATATTCGCTATGATATGGGTATGTTTGTAATTAGGGATAGGTTAAGGCAAGGGTGCTCAACCCTGTTCCTGGAGATCTACCTTCCTGCAGAGTTCAGCTCCAACCCTAATCAAACACAACTGAACCAGCTAATTAGGATCTGAAGGAGCACTTGATAATTACAGACAGGTGTGTTTGATCAGGGTTGGAACTAAACTCTGCAGGAAGGTAGATCTCCAGGAACAGGGTTGGGCACCCCTGGGTTAAGGGGTCTAAAAATCTAAATTGCTTATCAATAATGTGTGTGTGTGTGTATATATATATATATATATATATATATATATATATATATATATTATTATTATTATTATTATTATTATTATTATTATTATTTTTTTTTTTTTTTTTAATTACATAGTAATGATATAAAAGATATAAAAGTAAATAATTTATGCTTTTAACTGACCAGGCTAAAATAAAATACACAATGTTTGTGGATCAGAATGTTTGTTTCTTTTCTGTCGTTTTTGTAATAATGTAAGTTATGAATTAATTAATACATTTTTTACAGTTGTCTTTTATTTTTGCGCCCGTTTTGTCTTTCCTTTGATTAGTAACGAACCTTGTACTGCAGTGAATGCAGTGTTTTCACACTGTGCCCCTTTCTGTGCTTTCCAGACCTGGCCATGTACCCTGCCCTCTTCATACAGGTTGTCATGATGTCATTACAGAAGGTAGGCTTATCTTGCAAAAAGGGTTTTCAAATTTGCAGCAGCTGACAGGCCAGAAAAACGTTATAATTGTCACGTTATAATGTGATACATTACCAGTTAGAAGTTTTTGAATAGTACGTTTTTTTGTTGTTGTTGTTGTTGTTGTTGTTTTTATATAAAAAAAAAGTCTGCTCTGCTCACCAAGCCTGCATTTATTTGATCCAAAGTACAGCAAAAACAGTAGCATTTTGAAATATTTTTACTATTTAGAATAACTTTTTTTGATTTGAATATATTTTAAAATGTAATTTTATTCCTGTGATTTCAAAGCTGCATTCTTTGCACCTTTACTCTAGTCACATGATCCTTCAGAAATCATTCTAATATTCTGATTTGCTGCTCAAAAAACATTTAATATAATTATTATGTTGAAAACAGCAGAGTATATTTTTTCAGCATTTATCTAAAATGGATATCTTTTGTAACTTTATAAATGTCTTTATCATCACTTTTGATCAATTTATGGAGCATTTTTGCAAAATAAAAGTGATTAATTCCTTTAATTCTTTCCAATAAATAAATAAATAAAATACTGATGCAAGGTTTTGAATAATACAGTGATAATGCTGATCTGAAAAAAATTACTAAACTGTTTTAATTATTTATAATAGTACTAATAAATAAATAAATGTTGCTTGAGCAGCAAATCAACATATTAAAATGATTTCTGAAGGATCATGTGACACTGAAGACTGAAGTAATGCTGAAAATGTAACTGAAAAAAATTACAGTTTAAAATATATTCAAATAGAAAGCAGTTATTTTAAATGGTAAAACTATTTCACAGTATTACTGCTTTTGCTGTACTTTGAATCAAATAAATGCAGGCTTGGTGAGACTTCTTTAAAAAAATATTAATAATCTTACTGTTCTAAAACTTTTAACTGGTAGTGTAAGTTCATAGTTTTAACAAGATGGTTTTTTTTTTTCACCATATAAAATATTTTTGTTGTTAGGATATACAAAAATATTTTATAGCGGGAAACTGTTCTATGCAACTATGTTAAACCCACGCATGAAGTATGGAAGTAAGTAAAGTGTGTATATCGTATATGAAAAAAAAAAAGTATTAAATGTCAAAGTTGCACACGGAAAAGTAAAAATAAATAAATGACATCACAATTGTATGTTATTTTGTATTTAGTACTGTCCTGAATAAGCTATTTCACATAACATGTTTATATATATACTCTACGAGACAAAATAATAACTGAATTTATAAAAATGACCCCATTCAAAAGTTTACATACCCTTGAATCTTAATACTGTTTGCCATTTTTTGGATGTTTTAATGTTTTGTGATGATTGTTCATCATTCCCTTGTTTGTCCTGAGCAGTTCAACTGCCTCCTGTTTTTCAGAAAAATCCTCCAGCTCCTACACATTCTTTAGTTTCCCAGCATCTTCTGCATATGTGATCCATACGTGATGATTTTGAGATCCATCTTTTTACACTTAGGGCAACTGAAGGACTCATACATTACTATTATATAACTTGAACATATTTACTGATGCTCAAGAAGGAAACACAATGCATTAAGAGCCAGAGGGTGTAAACTTTTGAACAGGATGATGACCTGTAATTTTATATTTTATTTTTGTAAAGATCATATTTTTTTCATTTAGTACTACACTTCAAAAGCTACATAAATAATTACATGTTTTCCAGAAGACAAAATAAGTATAATTTACCCTAATCATCTATTTCAAATTGTTTCCACCCCAGGCTCTTCATATTTTGTGTTTCCTTCTTAAGCAGTACTTTTGTAATAGTATGTATGAGTTTCTCAATTGTCCTGAGCATGAAAAGATGGATCTCAAAATCACAGTCACTGTTGGAAAAAGTTCACATATGCAGCAGATGCTGGAAAACCAAAGAATGTGAATGACTTGAAGGATTTTTTCTGAAGAACAGGAGGCAGTTGAACTGTTCAGGACAAACAAGAGACTCATGAACAACTATCACAAAACTTAAAAAAGTCGTGGATCACCAAGGAAACAACATACGGTATTAAGATTCAAGGGCATGTAAACTTTTGAATGGAGTAATTTTTATAAATTCAGTTATAGTTTTGTCTTGTGGAGTATATATAAACATCTGTTATGTGAAATAGCTTATTCAGGACAGTACTAAATACAAAATAACATGATCTCTCGTATTTTGTTAAAATTCTTAACATTTTGTATATTTTGCAAGTGGTATGTAAACTTATGTGCACAACTATATATATTGGTCATCTATACTTATACACCTAAGTGTGATTAAAAGCAGTTAAAAAGTAATTGAAGTGATTGCTAAATATTGTTATTTATACTTTTTTCAGGCAGCCGAAGAACAACTTGGGACACCTCCTGAAAAGACAGTGACTCACACGCACACACACACACACACACACACACTAAATATATAATTAATATAAATCAATATGTTCTTGTTACTGTTTCCCATTATTTGGACACATTTTGATGCTTTACTGTGGAAATTATCATATCAATAAAGCCAATTTGAAAATAATTGAATTGACTGGTAGTTTCCTGTAATGTGTTACTAAAGGTTCTAAAAACATTCAGTAAATGTGGGGAAGGACCTAAATAGGACCAAAAAAACATTTTAGGTTGGTCCTGCACATGTTATGGGAATGTAGTGTAGAGACTAATAGGGGACTTCCTATAGTAATAATCTAAATGTCCCAAGAACGTCCTGAATGTTCTGTGATTGTTCTCCAAATGATGTCCTCCAAGCCTTTAAAGAACTCCAGATCATGACCATCTCGGAACGTCCTGGGAACGTTATTAGGTGACGTCCTTGACACCAGCGCGGACGTTCTGACAACGTTTTGGGAACGTCACATTTCCAAATAAAATATGGTCCCCTACACGTCCCAAGAACGTCCTGAATGTTCTGTGAAGGTCCTCCAAATAACGTCCCCCAAACCTTTAAAGAACTCCACATCATGACCGTCTCAGAACGTCCTGGGAACGTTACTAAATAAGGTCCTTGACACCAGCGTGGACGTTCTGACAACGTTTTGGGAACGTCATATTTCCAAATAAAATATGGTCCCCTACACGTCCCAAGAATGTTCTGAATGTTCTGTGAAGGTCCTCCAAATAACGTCCCCCAAACCTTTAAAGAACTCCACATCATGACTGTCTCGAAACGTCCTGGGAACGTAACTAAATAACGTCCTTGACACCAGCGTGGACGTTCTGACAATGTTTTGGGAACGTCATATTTCCAAATAAAATATGGTCCCCTAAACGTCCCAAGAACGTCCTGAATGTTTTGTAAATGTCCTCCAAATAACGTCCCTCAAACCTTTAAAGAACTCCACATCATGACCGTCTCGGAACGTCCTGGGAACGTTACTAAATAACGTCCTTGACACCAGCGTGGACGTTCTGACAACGTTTTGGGAACGTCATGTTTCCAAATAAAATATGGTCCCCTAAACGTCCCAAGAACATCCTGAATGTTTTGTAAATGTCCTCATAATAACGTCCCCCAAACCTTTAAAGAACTCCACATCATGACCGTCTCGGAACGTCCTGGGAACGTTACTAAATAACGTCCTTGACACCAGCGTGGACGTTCTGACAACGTTTTGGGAACGTCATATTTCCAAATAAAATATGGTCCCCTAAACGTCCCAAGAACGTCCTGAATGTTCTGTGAAGGTCCTCCAAATAACGTCCCCCAAACCTTTAAAGAACTCCACATCATGACCGTCTCAGAACGTTATGGGGACGTTACTAAACAACGTCCTTGACACCAGTGGGGACGTTCTGAGGACGTTCTGGGAACGTCACATTTCCAAATAAAATATGGTCCCCTAAACGTCCCAAGAACGTCCTGAATGTTCTGTGAAGGTCCTCCAAATAACGTCCCCCAAACCTTTAAAGAACTCCACATCGTGACCGTCTCAGAACGTTATGGGGACGTTACTAGGCAACGTCCTTGACACCAACGGGGACGTTCTAAGGACGTTCTGGGAACGTAAAATTTCTAGCGGGGTGATTCCTGCTGCTGACCAACTTTATGGAGATGCAGATTTCATTTTTCAACAGGACTTGGCACCTGCACACAGTGCCAAAGCTACCAGTACCTGGTTTAAGGACCATGGTATCCCTGTTCTTAATTGGGCAGCAAACCCACCTGACCTTAACCCCATAGAAAATCTATGGGGTATTGTGAAGAGGAAGATACGATATGCCAGACCCAACAATGCAGAACAATGTTGAGCTGAAGGCCACTATCAGAGCAACCTGAGCTCTCATTACACCTGAGCAGTGCCACAGACTGACCGACTCCATGCCACGCCCAACTAAGTATTGAGTGCTGTACATGCTCATACTTTTCATGTTCATACTTTTCAGTTGGTCATGATTTCTAAAAATCCTTTCTTTGTATTGGACTTCAGTAATATTCTAATTTTCTGAGATACTGAATTTGGGGTTTTCATTAGTTGTCAGTTATAATCATCAAAATTAAAAGAAATAAACACTTGAAATACATCAGTCTGTGTGGATATATATATATATATATATATATATATATATATATATATATATATATGAAGAGTTCAGATGCAAAACCAGCTAAAAGCCATCTTGGTCAAAAATGAGATACTGAGTGAATGCTCCTGACACATATTATACGTCCATCAAATACTTTTAACTTTTACTTCAAACTCGCTAAATTCCAGCCTCAGCCCAATCAGAAGTACCAGTACTTACATAGAAACCTATACAAAGTAGCCAGAAAGAAAGAAACTCTCATTTTAAAGAGAAACATCAGATTGATTTAGCTAGTTTTACATCTGAACTCTTCATATATATATATATATATATATATATATATATATGATATGATATTTCTTATTTTAAGAATAGGATATACTTTAAGGAAAGCTGTAATTATGAACAGACCACCATATGCAAACCTCTGCAAAAAGTTCAGTTCAAAATGTTCAAAAGATCAGTCCCTGTAACATTCTTATTGAATTACTTTTTGATCAGTATAAGTAAAGGGGGGAAATAAAATGCTTGCAGGATTCTTTAGTTATTAAATGTATAAAATGTAAGCTTCTATAAACAGAGAATGTATATTTTTAGGCCCTGCTTTAAAGGTTCACAGTTTAAGTTTACAATTGTAACATACAAAGGCAAATAAAGTAATTGCAGGAATCCTAAAGAAAACCAAATAACTGTAAAACAATAAAATAAATACATGTATTGAATATTCTTAGAACTTTTTGTTCTGAGAAATTCACAAGTTTTGGATTTCATAAGATTTCAGTTTGTATTTATATTTCACACGGAAATGCCAAATGCGATGGTGAAAGCGAGAGAAAAGCTACCACACCGCCCACCACAAAGACCCTTTCACACGGGACGCGGGCCCATAGGCACGGGAGGTGGGGGTACTGTTTTTTTTTTCTTCTTTTTTCACTAATCCCTAGTGTATAGCAGTTGAGTGGACTATATCAGAAGGTGTGAACGAAGTGAAGTGAATAGATTCGGAAGGTGACGTGTTCGCTGCATGTGAGAAACATCTTCACAAATGTAGTTTTATATAATATAATATTAATAGCAATTATACATACCTCCATGTCTGCTTTGCGGTTTTATTGATTGTATAATTTGTTTTGCAATGCTTTGTTCATAATTATAAAATACTATTAAAATGCTGTCAACAAAAATAAACGTGTTCATAATTGTATATATTTACTGTCTTTAATATTTTGAAACTCTCCCGAGCAGCGTATTGCGCTCAGATATGATGACAATGGTTGTAGAGCGCTCTCAGGCGACTGATAATTTTACATCAGAATGAATTTTTAAATATCTTTCTTCAGTCATAAAGAAATTATGTTTTTTGAGGAAACCTTTCAGCATTTTCCTCCATATAGTGGACTGATAACTTCAAAAATGCTGTTTAAACAATGCAGTTAAAAAAAAAAAAAAAAAAAAAAAAAAAAAAAAAAAAAAAAAACTCAAATAACTTGAATGTCCCCAATATTAAATATGTTGAATGAAATGGACACTAAATAGATTAAATTATTATTATAAAACATTGCACACTAATCTACTATAATATATTTTAATGTTGCTGTGGGACAATTGCTTTCTAAGTAATCTTCCTGACTTATCTGAATTCCTCAGCATGTCCAATAGCTCAGAAAAACTTGATGATGTAACAGAAACTATTGACTCTCTCTTTTCCAGGACTCTAGATACAGTCGCTCCTCTGCGCCTAAGGAAGATTAAGGAAAATAGTCCGACCCCGTGGTATAACGAGCACACTCGCGCCCTAAAGAGAGCAGCCCGGAAAATGGAGCGCAGCTGGAGGAAAACAAAATTAGAGGTTTTTCGTACTGCTTGGCGGGAATGTACCCTATCGTACAGAAAAGCGTTAAAATCGGCCAGATCTGACTACTTTTCGACTCTTTTAGAAGAAAACAAACATAACCCTAGGTATTTATTCAATACAGTGGCTAAGTTAACAAAAAAATAAAGAACCAACAGGCACTGACTATGCCCATCAGCATAGCAGTAATGACTTTATGAACTACTTTACTTCTAAGATCGATACAATTAGAGACAAAATTGTCACTATGCAGCCGTCAATTACAGTGTCGCATCAGATAGTGCGTTATAGATCTCCTGGGGAACAATTCAACTCATTCTCTACTATAGGTCAGGAAGAATTGTATAAACTTGTTAAATCATCTAAACCAACAACTTGTATGCTAGACCCTATTCCATCTAGGCTACTAAAAGAGATGCTTCCAGATCTCATAGATCCTCTGCTAAATATTATTAATTCATCACTGTCATTAGGATATGTCCCCAAAACCTTCAAACTGGCTGCTATTAAGCCTCTAATTAAAAAACACAACTTGACCCCAACGAATTAACTAATTACAGACCTATCTCGAATCTCCCATTTCTGTCGAAGATATTAGAAAAGGTTGTATCCTCACAGTTATCTTCCTTCCTACAGAAATATGATATCTGTGAGGATTTTCAGTCAGGTTTTAGACCGTACCATAGTACTGAGACTGCTCTTATTAGAGTTACAAATGATCTACTCTTGTCATCCGATCGTGGTTGTATCTCTCTGTTAGTGCTACTGGATCTTAGTGCTGCGTTTGATACTGTTGACCACAACATTCTCTTGAATAGACTTGAGAATTATGTTGGCATTAGTGGTAGTGCATTGGCATGGTTCAAATCGTATCTATCTGACCACCATCAATTCGTGGCAGTAAATGATGAGGTATCATATCGATCTCAAGTGCAGTATGGAGTACCACAAGGCTCAGTACTAGGGCCGTTACTCTTTACGCTTTACATGTTACCCTTGGGTGATATCATCAGGAAATATGGTGTTAGCTTTCACTGCTATGCTGATGATACCCAGCTCTATATTTCTTCGCGGCCTGGCGAAACGTACCAATTTGAAAAACTAATGGATTGTGTAGTTGAGTTAAAAATTGGATGACAAGTAATTTCTTACTGCTAAATTCTGAAAAAACAGAGGTGTTAGTTATTGGGCCTAAAACCTCAGCGTGTAATAACCTAAAACACTGTCTAATACTTGATGGCTGTTCTGTCAATTCTTCGTCATCAGTTAGGAACCTAGGTGTGCTATTTGATGGTAATCTTTCCTTTGAAAACCACATCTCTAGTGTTTGCAAAACTGCATTTTTCCATCTCAAAAATATATCTAAACTACGACCTATGCTATCAATGTCAAATGCTGAAACATTAATTCATGCGTTTATGACCTCACGGTTAGATTATTGTAATGCTTTATTGGGTGGTTGTTCTGCTCGCTTAATAAACAAACTCCAGCTGGTCCAAAATGCAGCAGCTAGAGTTCTTACTAGAACCAAAAAGTATGATCATATTAGCCCGGTTCTGTCTACACTGCACTGGCTCCCTATTAAACATCGTATAGATTTTAAAATCTTGCTAATTACTTATAAAGCCCTGAATGGTTTAGCTCCCCAGTACCTGAGTGAGCTCTTATCGCATTATAGTCCCTCACGTCCGCTGCGTTCTCAAAACTCTGGCAATTTGATAATACCGAGAATATCAAAATCAACCGCGGGCGGCAGATCTTTTTTCTTATCTAGCGCCCAAACTCTGGAACAATCTACCCTACAATGTTCGGGACGCAGACACACTCTGTCAGTTTAAATCTAGATTAAAGACCCATCTCTTTAACCTTGCTTACACATAACAAATCCACATTCTTATAATTCAAATCCGTTAAAGGATTGTTAGGCTGCACTAATTAGGTCAACCGGAACCGGGAACACTTCCCATAACACCCGATGTACTCGGTGCATCGTCAGAAGAATGGCATCTACGCTAATATTAGTCTGTTTCTCTCTTATTCCGAGGTCACATTAACCACCAGATCCAGTCCGTATCCAGATCAGATGGTCACTGCAGTCCCCCGGATCCAGTCCGAACCCAGCCCAGACGGTGGATCAGCACCTAGAGACGACCTCTACAGCCCTGAATGTCAGCGGAGTCCACATCAACTAGATGAGCCCCAGAGACGGATCCACATTAAAGACCACATCACCTAGACGGCTGTCGGCACAAGACCACGGGAACTTTGGCCAGAGGAGAACTGGCCCCCGACTGAGCCTGGTTTCTCCCAAGGTTTTTTCTCCATTTGTCACCGATGGAGTTTTGGTTCCTTGCCGCTGTCGCCTCTGGCTTGCTTAGTTGGGGACACTTTCTCTTAACACAATATTGCATTTTATTTTATTGTTTTTGATTAACTACCTTTACCTATAATGTGAGTGTTTAATGTTGCCTTTGGCATTGTTGATGTACTGTTTCCTATTTAATACTGTACAGCCACCTTGTCACAAATATATATATGGCAACATGTCTTCAAAGATTCAGAACATTTACTCTAAACAAGATCAGTTTTTCAGTTTTAGTGGACCATATAAAGGAGTGCATTTGGGACTAATTGTCATGTGTTTGTCACAGAAAAGAGAAATGAAACTGATTTGCAATAGATTTGATAAGGAAATCTACGAGTGTCCTACATACAGTACATGTCAGATTTGAAATAATCAAATTAAATCAAAAAAAAAAAAAAAAAGATAAATATAATTTATTTTAAATTATTAGCAAATGTAAAGTAGCAAGTCCCACATCCTGAACTGCCCCAGAATCAGTATTTCTTCTGTATTCTACTATGGTTAACAGGATTTAATAAAATGTTTGCAAGTCAGCTCACTTGTGTGTGTGAACTGATTTTGTTAAGTAAATGTTGTACATGGCCATAGGCGGATTAAGCATATGGGGAATTGGGTGGATAGGGGAATAAGGCAAATCAATTTAATCCGGTAAAACAAGCAATGTATTCTAAAACATCTGTCTGTCAGAATTATGGATTTATGTCTCCATGTTTTACTTCTGTCTTGGTTCCCTTTTTGGTCATGTTCCTTTCCTTGTTAAGTTAATAGAATATTTTTCACACCTGTTTATCATTAATTACCTTTGTTTGTCCATATATTTAAATCTCATTTTGTTCAGTCTTTGGTTGTCCAGTCACAGTTGTATTTAGGTTGTGTACACCTTCTTCCTGTTTTGCTGTCTTTCAAGAAATCTGGATTATACCCACCGTCTACTTTGTCTCTCCTCACTACACAACCGTATTACTATCTAGCCATGGCCTATATATATATATATATATATATATATATATATATATATATACACTGACCAAAATTAGAAACACAACAGTTTTGTTTTTGCCCCCATTTTTCATGAGCTGAACTTAAAGATCTAAGACTTTTTCTATGTACACAAAAGAAAGAGATTCAGAGAATTTGGCAGTACATCCAACCGGCCTCACAACCACAGACCACATGTAACCACACCAGCCCAGGACCTCCACATTCAGCACCTTCACCTCCAAGATCATCTGAGACCAGCCACCCGGACAGCTGCTGCAACAATCAGTTTGCATAACCAAAGAATTTCTGCACAAACTGTCAGAAACCATCTCAGGGAAGCTCATCTGCATGCTCGTCGTCCTCATCGGGGTCTCGACCTGACTGCAGTTCGTCAGTAACCAACTTGATTGGGCAAATGCTCACATTCGATCATGTCTGGCACTTTGGAGAGGTGTTCTCTTCACGGATGAATCCCGGTTTTCACTGTACAGGGCAGATGGCAGACATTGTGTATGGCGTCATGTGGGTGAGCGGTTTGCTGATGTCAACGTTGTGGATCCAGTGGCCCATGGTGGCGGTGGGGTTATGGTATGGGCAGGTGTATGTTATGGACAACGAACACAGGTGCATTTTATTGATGGCATTTTGAATACACAGAGATACCGTGACGAGATCCTGAGGCCCATTGTTGTGACATTCATCCATGACCATCACCTCATGTTGCAGCATGATAATGCACGGCCCCATGTTGCAAGGATCTGTACACAATTCCTGAAAGCTGAAAACATCCCAGTTCTTGCATGGCCAGCATACTCACCAGACATGTCACCCATTGAGCATGTTTGGGATGCTCTGGATCGGCGTATACGTCAGCGTGTTCCAGTTCCTGTCAATATCCAGCAACTTCGCACAGCCATTAAAGAGGAGTGGACCAACATTCCACAGGCCACAGTCAACAACCTGATCAACTCTATGCGAAGGAGATGTGTTACACTGCGTGAGGCAAATGGTGGTTGACACCAGATACTGACTGGAACATTTAGAAATTTTGGGTTTTTAAAATTTTAAATTTTTTCAAATAAGTTTCCCATTAAA
>NW_026127241.1:247655-288016 GCF_022985175.1 Labeo rohita | reverse complement strand
TTTGGGGTTGTACTGAATTCTGTGACCCACCAGATTTGTGAACCTAGGCACTGCAGTGAGCTAATCTGACCTACTACTAAACCCAACCCTCTAGTCCTACCATTTTTTGCCGTATTGATTACAATTTGTATAACCATAGTTAAAACTATGTTTTTGTAGCAGAACCATTTTTAATTTGTGGTTACCATAAAATATTTTAAATGTTTCTAAACTACCCTCGGCACTAGAGTCATATAATTTGGTGGGTCACAGCATTCAGCAACTGAGTGAATCAGCACTAAAAGAATGGTTTTCTAACGAAGTCATTAAGACGGTCTCTTGCTGCCACCTAGTGGTATAACAATGTATCTTACAATTAAAGCACTGAATAGTCGCTACCTAAATACATTTTTTAAAATCTCAGGTATTCCAGTATTATAAAATATTATTAATTGAACAACAATAGCCATTATAAACTGTATGTATTATATATTATTTGAACAAGTTCTAAATTGGATGCCATATACCTGTCATTTGTGCTAATAAATCTCTAACAATATAATCATTAGTTTTAGTGCAAACGAGTAATAAGATTGCAGTGTGATTATTATTATAACTGCAATAAAATGATTTGTAACTAGCTGAAATTGAATACATTTTACAAATGAAATGTTGCTTTTTTCTGTTAAAATATGCATTGAAATTTCTTGGACTTTATACTCATATTCAAATTTGCCAGTCATTGCATAATTTTCATATGTTGTACTTTATTTGAAACCATTATGCTTTATTGGTATATATTCATGCATTTGTCTTGTTTATTAGCTTATTTATTTATTTTTGTGAATTACCCATATCACATTACTTTTTATATTTTGTGAATAAATACGATGAGTGATCATTTTTGTGTAGTATAAATTATTAGGCCTACATATGTTAACCTAGGCTTATAAAACCGACGAGGTCAGCAATGCTACAAGGTAAGGTGAAATGTAAATAAGTGCTTTTAATAGGATCAACAGTCAGATTTAACACTGTAAAGAAAACATTTTGATGGCAGCATGTGAAGTACCAGTTTGGACGTGGTAAGTACGTTATAAATACGTTTTATCACAACCTTGCAAAAACGTTTTTACAGCGTCTCCTTCCAACGTTTTAAAAACGTTATAAAAACGTTTTTGCAACGTTGTGAAAGAACGTATTTATAACGTTAATACGTCGGAAAAAAACGTTATTACAACCTTTTTACAACGTGAAAAAAAAACGTTTTTACAACGTTGTTGTGTTTGCTGGGATATTATTAATTAAATAAAAGTCCACGTAATTACTTTCTTAACACGTCTTTTAAAAGTCCTTCCTGCAAGAAGCACGATACTGCGTTACGAACTGCTTCAGGCAGAGGGCGCCATAGTTTTAAGTTTTTGGCCAAGTAGTGGAGCAAACAAGCAAAACCTCCCTGTGGCTATTGTCTTTTATCAATTTGCATAGCTTTAATGTATGCACATGCATCAGTTCAGTATTTTGTGACTTGGATTTATGTTCTTGACACTTTTTCACAATGGTTGGCACATTGTGACAAAGAAGTGCCCATCAAGGCTGCATTTATCTGATCTGAAAATACAGGAAAAAAAACAGTAATATTGTGAAATGTTATTACAATATAAAATAATGGTTTCTATTTTAATATATGTTAAAATGTAATTTTAGGCTAACTGCTAACTGTGATGCAAAGCTGAATTTTCAACAATCATTACTCCAGTCTTAAGCGTCACATGTTCCTTCAGAAATCATTCTGATATGCTGATTTATTATTAGAATTATCTATGCTGGCAACAGATTTATTTTCAGGACTCTTTCAGTCTTTGGTTAATGAAAAGTTAAAAAGAACAGCATATTTTTAAAATATAAATCTTTTCTAACAATATAAGTCTTTGCTATCACGTTTTATCAATTTAACACATCCTTGCTGATTAAAAGTATTACTTTCTCTCAAAAAGAAGGAATAAAAATGTACTGACCCTAAACTTTTGAATGGTAGTGTATATTAATAGAAAAAAATATTTTAAATAAACACTGTTCTTTTAAACTTTTCATTATTCAAAGAATCCTGAAAAAAATTATTAAAGTTTAAAAAAGAAAAAAGGATCACACCTGTTTTCAGCACTGATAATAAATCAGAATATTTCTATATATTTCTGAAGGATCACATGACACTGAATACTGATGCTGAAAATTCAGATTTGATCACAGGAATAAATTATATTTTAAAGTATATTAAAATAGAAAAACATCATTTTACATCATAATATTTTACAATATTATTTTTTCCCCTGTATGTTTGATCAAATAAACATGGAGCAGAGAAACTTCTTTAAAAAACATTAAAAACTGTACTGATCTCAAACATTGTACATTGTCCCAATATCAGTGCAGTCAACATAGGATCACATACAGTGTTCGAATTGTGTCAAAGTATTGGGGGGGTCCCCCTAACCAGACCTATCACCACCCAACCAAACACACAAACACACACAAACCTTATACAAATATTATTCATATGTTTGTCTTGTCCTTGTTATCATTGAGAAAACCCAATTCTAAGATAAACGCTTATTTTACGATGATCAGTGAATTAGGTGTACCAAACAATCACTAAGCAAAGAAGAATCAGATATCTAGCTGAGGAAATTAATATTTTCAAGCAAGTTTAAAGAGACTTTTACCTTTTGTTTGCATTTTTAACCTTTATAAAGCCATTCTTTTTTCTGAAATTGTGCATTATCTTTTATTATTTTTTGCGTCAAATTCTTATATTTAGTCAATAAAGTCACTTAGAATAATAAGACACTTTAGGCTGTTATCACACAAATAAAATCATTATCAACAAAATTCATCTTTTCAATATAGAGGAATCACAAACACTGCATCTGAATTGGCATTTAGATGTATTTACACACTGTTTAATGCAGGACATAAATGCATTTAACCTGCAGTTACAAATGCATGAAAACTGTTTTAATACTTTAATCCAAAAACGTTGAATGCTGAAATTTAAAATTAATTTTAAAAATGAAAATGTAATTTAAATGTGGAATTGCAACCAGCGGTAGGTGTCAGTCACAGTTAATAAGTGAGTCCTTGCGACTGAACCGAATCATTTAAACGGTTGATTCATTCAGGAACGAAACACTGTCATGTTGTTTAGCAAAAAACGGCTGTGTTTGGAATGATTTTTGTTAGCGAAATAAAGTGTCTAAAACGTAAGTCTCTTAATATGAACTTATAGTTTATTGAACTGTTTTATAAAATCAATATCACACATTTGTGATTTTTGCAAAAACAAAAAATAAGGCACTCTTCGTGTGATATCGATTAACTATATGAAATTATATAAATACACATTTTCTACCCCCATATCCTGAATTTTGGAACAATGCATTTTATTAGACTGAATCATGCAGTCAAAGAACGCACTCTAAATGAGCACAGTCAGTCTTGCTAGTGTTTAAGCACTCATAACTGCTCTTATAATCAATGAAGCTGTCCATACACTGTATGATAAACAAATCTCTTACATAGTTCGTACATCTGCACTTCGTTGCTTATAATGAGGGAATTCGAGAGTTCAGTCTGAACAAATCTCCAGGTTTTAGCAATGACTGTTCTGAACGCCTCTGATTGGCCACTGCATTCTAAAATCAACAGAATCGTGTGTGATTATAATGCGCAACGCTGTAAAAACGCGTAAATATAAAATATGATTTAACCTGAGCAGGTCTAAATTTAATATAGCAATCGAATCTTTTAATTTCATTTTCACTAGTTTTATGTTTGAAGCATTATATTTTTATTGAAAAACCAGTGGACCCCCCAAGCATATATTTTTGGGTGTTATGGGGGGTCCCTTAATGTTTACGGGAGGTCCGGGACCCTCCCAACCCCCCCTCAATTCGAACACTGATCACATATTATAACTATGCTTGCTAGAAAAAAACAAAAAAAAAAAAACAAAGGGCCATGTATCGCAGAAGATGCTAATGTGCACACAGATGTTGACATATCAAACTTGCATGAGTAAATTTCACAGTGTTACAGCTGTAAACCATTATAGCTGAACTCAGTCTACTCCACCTGTAGCTGTTTTCCCCTTAAGAAAATCAAAGATGCACTCATCATTAATAGTCTCTTTGACGTAAGCATTTTACACAGCTGGAACGTCTTAGATAAAAATGATTGAGTAATTTAACCTGCAGGTCGATTCAAACTGGATTGTCAGGTCACTGTCAATGACACTATCTTCGCTAACCCATTTGTCTGAACATGTGGAGGAAGGGGACAAATGAGAAACACATGGCTAGGAGTTCATTCACAAGAGAGCGGCTTAATTACCAGATCTGAATAGATCTCCTCTCGTGAGTGGGGGGCGCTTCTTTTTCTTGGAGAATGGGGGAACCCCAGCCCACTGTAGACCCAAGAATCCTGTATTGAATTGCTGGTTGCCAGGGCAATGCCTGGCTTTAGAGGTGCTAGAGTTTGGAAGGCAGCAGGACCGTCTGTAACAACACTAGGAATCCAGGGTGATGGTAGGCACTTAGGAAGCACGCTGGCTCACTCAACCTGCTTCCAGTCAAGATCAGCACCTGCCAAAAGCCTGCCAGACCTCGGCACTCTGACAAGTGCAGGTGGAAAGCGGTTCTACGTTATTATAAATCATTGTCGCTGACATTTTTAGTAGCATTCTTGCTAGAAGAGTCACTTGCGCCTATGACTTTGTGTTATCTGCACACTGTTTATAGAGCAGATTTTATTGCTTTTATAGAGCTGTTGTTGAAACAGTTAGAATTTGTGTATGCATATAGCTGTAGGGTTTAGGAGCAGGTGTTGTAATGTTCGGTAGCTCATTAACGACACAAATCTTCTGGCTTCCTTGTAAGCCCGGACCCTTAAGTGTCTTCATCAACCTTTTTGTTGTAAAGTATGAGAGTGACCTGCTTTGACCCTGTTTGCCCCAACAAGAGCAGGTCATGTTGGCATAATATGGTTGTTCATAGGAGTTTTCTACTAAAAGTGCATTTGAATCTTTGAGCCCAATCATCTCCTTTATGTCCAAGATGACCTATTTTGTTTTAAATGCCCATTTTGAGTTTTAAAAACATCATGGTATGTTACAAACAGCAATGATAACATTTTTTCAAAGCTAAATAAATTAATTATTCATTTGTTCATTATTTTATTGGTAACACTTTACAATAAAGTGCCATTTGTTAACATTAGTTAATGTATTAACTATCAAGAATGAACAATTAACAATACATTTATTACACTGTTTATAAATCTTTGTTAATTTTAGTTATTAAAAATACAGTCCATTGTTCACAATGTATACAAACACAACTTGTAATTTTAATAATGCATTAATAAATGCTGAAATTATCATTAACTAAGATTAATAAATGCTGTAAATGTATTGTTCATTCTTAGTTCATGTTAACTAATGTAGTTTAAGTTAACAATTTTTTAAAACAATTTTTTAGCGTACTTAGCTAAAGTATACTTAAGTTAAAAGTGCAAACTGAATGTCATGTTTCTGGAAGCTTAACTGTATGCTATTTGCAATTGAACAACAATGTATCTTTGTTAAAAATGTATGTTAAATCCAATTACCTGAACTTCTCAAGTTCTTTTTTGACCCACTTAAGTACGATTTAAGTGCATCTTTATATGTAATCTTCATAATGTATGAATTTATTTAATATTTATATGTAATTTCATAATTCTATTGTTTTTAAATGTTTAAGTGTACTGCCAAATGGTAAATTAAAATGTACTCTAAATTAATTAAACATGTTTGTCTTGCATTTACATTTTTTTTGTAATTATGCATTTGTAAAGAAGCTGCTATCACAGTTAAATTATAATCAAGTACTTTACATAGACTTTAGCATGTTAATTAGGCACATAAAATGAAATAATATTTAACGCACAACAAAATGTTATTAAAACAATGATTTAAAATGTACTTTAAAGTAAAACATTTAGTTAAGTGTGCTTCTTTTTCACAAGGGAATGGCTATTGAAAGTATTCATTTCATTTTCATATTTCTTTGAAGACAACATTGGTTTTAAAATACAAACTAGTAGGTTTAGGTAACCCATACTCTTGTTTAATTCACAGTTATTAGGGCTGTCATTTGATTCAAATTTACATTGTGTTTTGATTCATTAATCTAATTAATCGCAAAATTAATTTGAATTTGTAGCTTTAGAAAGAAATATTTTATTTGATTCGACATGGGATTTATTACACATAAACATTTAGGCCTAACATAAATATGGAACAGAAAATAAGATAATCTTGGAAACATCTCAGTATTTTTTGTTCATATATGATGAAAGTCATTGGTAACCAAAACAGCTTTGATGCCAACAGTCTTCAACCTTCTTTCATGTTCCACAAAAGAAAGGTTTGAAATGACATGAGGGTGAGTAAATGATGATTTTTTTTTGGTGAACTATCCTTTTAATATTTTTTTTCTTCTTTTTTTTTTTAATGAAATGATACTCTAAATAGGAAACTAAATCTGCCAGCAGGTGGCAGTAAATGTCTTTATGAGTCATTAATTTATTCATTCGATTCATTTAAATGGCTGATTCATTCAGGAATGAAGTAAATGGCTCTCTTTATGAATGGGCTTTTTTGAATCATTGATTTACACGATTCGTTCGATTCGCGGATTCATTCAGAAACTAAACACAGCTGTGTTGCTCGGAGATGCGCAACAATCCAACTATGGCTTCAAAGGTAATATGTTCTCTGCAAAATTGAGAAAAAAAAACAACACATAATATTGTGTTTAAAATATAACACTGTATCAACTTTTTTATTTAACGGTTGTATAAAATCACATTTAACTTGTGACAGATCGGGACAAAATCAGCACTCGTGTGATATCGTCTGATATGTGATATACAGTAGTCAACATTTGAAGTGGATCAAAAAAAGTTAATCAAAGCCTGTCCTTAGACAAGAACCGGCATTCTTTTTGGTTTTAGGACAAATTTAACAAAAGGTTTTGATCCACGTCAAATGTTTGACTACTATATAAATATAAAAAACACATGCAGGGGCATTTTTTGCACCAGTATCTTGAATTTTAGGGCATAACTGCATTTACTGAGATGTTGCCCTGCATCATATTTGTCAACAGTCAACTATATGAAATGTAAGATGACGTACAGGTCTGGGGGCGGCGCCAGTGCGTTAACTGCATTAAAATATTTTAATTGCGTTATTTTTCTACTAATTAAGGATCCTTCCTAAAAAAAAAAAACATAAAAAAGATTCTAAACATTTGTGAGTAACCAAGTGATGTTGGATTGCTTACACTAAACTAGACAACAGAATATAAGCTTTCTGTTAGATGACATGTCATTGAAGCTTGGACATGTGTGAGATTTATGGCCTAGCTTAAGTGTCAGGAGAAAGTGCGATGTGCAGCACCAACACAAGAGAGATGCAGTGTTTTGGAGCGGTGCCACAAGTTGACCTCAGAGGTTAAAAGGCCCCTGAGTGATACATAAATGCAGTGATCAACCAGTGGCGGAAAACAAGCCTAGATTGAGGGTGGAAAATCGGGTAGGGTTGCTGGCTGACAGGAACAGGCCTCTAAATGTTACCGTGCTGCACCTGTTCCGGGGAACTTATTTTCCACAACAAGTGGACAGATATAACCAACTCTTGGCCCCGCCTTGCCAGAACAGAAGAGCAGAGTGCTGGTGCTGGGGTAACAAGTGCAACACATTACTGTCATGCACTGTGTGTCAACGGGTTGTAGGAGCTTGATATTTATATACTGCCAACACTCAGTGTGGAAAATATTCTGTAAATCTCAGTGGCTGTAAGGCTGCTCCGAGATCCCCTGTAAAAATATCTGCCTCGAGCTGGATAGCATCCGCTTAATAGGCTAAATATAGGTTAACTTTGTCTTAAAGGTGGCTAAAAGTAGCAGCTAGAATTGTAATGGTGTGCCACTATGTAATGTAGTTCCATGCTTACTTTATAAACAGAATCCCCTATTTTTACACCACAGAGGTTTTCACTGATATCTCAAAAACTTTACAGCCTACACTAAGCTCATATGATCATGCTTAACAAAGGTCTCAATGTGACACATTCATTTTGAGAGATTTGGCTTGTATGGAAAACAGCCAAACTTATCTAAAATATGGAAATAGACATGAAAGCAATATTTTTTATTATCAAGAATAGTCACACATTTATTACTGACAATTTTTAATGACACAATTTGACACAGTTTAGTCCTTGCTGAATAGACATCTTTTCTTTTCTTTTCTTTTCTTTTCTTTTCTTTTCTTTTCTTTTCTTTTCTTTTCTTTTCTTTTCTTTCTTCTTTGTGTATCATGGTTCTGTGAAATATTAATGTTTTCAACACTAATAATAATAATAATAATAATAAAAATGTAAAACATTCTTGAACACCAAATCAGCATATTAGAAGGATTTCTGAAGGATCATGCAACACTGAATACTGGAGTAATGGCTGCTGAAAATTCTTTTTCATAGAATAAATGCAGAATTAGCATAGGAAACTTAAAAAAAAAAAAAAAACATGTGGGCTGAGGTGTCACTCCTTAATTCTTTTTTTTTTTCTTTTCTTTTTTAATTTTGCAGAATTTTGAATGGTACATCACGGTCGTCAGAAATATGAAGCAGCACAAACTGTTTTAACACTGATAGCAATAAAAAAAATTTCTTAAGCACCAAATCGGTATAATATAATAATTTCAAAAGGATCATGCTGACACTGGAGTAATGGCTGCTAAAACAGGAATACACACAATTTCAAAATATATTAATTTTAAATAATATTTCACATATTGAGAGTTTTGTCTTGCATGGAAAACAACCAAATTTATCTACTAGATGGAAATAGACACAAAAGCACTATTTTTATTATTTATCAACAATAGTCTCACATTTATTACTGACACTTCTGTGTCCTTGCTAAATAAACTTTTTCTTTTCTTTTTTCTTTTCTTTTCTTTTCTTTTCTTTTCTTTTCTTTTCTTTTCTTTTCTTCTTTTCTTTTCTTCTTTTCTTTTTTCTTTGTGTATCATGGTTCTATAAAATAAGAATGTTTTTAACATTGTTAATAAAAATAATAATAATAATAATAATAATAATAATAATAATTTTACAAAAATCACAAGCACCAAATCAGCATATTAGAATAATTTCTGAAGGATGATGTAACACTGAAGACTGGAGTAATTATTTGAGTGAAAATTCTGAAATAAACTATATTTTAAAATAAATTAATAATTGTAATATTTCACAATATTACAGTGTTACTGTATTTTTCATAGAATAAATGCAGAATTAGCATAGGAAACTGCTTTTAAAAAAGCATGTGAGCTGAGGTGTCACTCCTTAATTCACAATCAAATAAAGGAGAAATGTTACTGCTTTCTTTATAGCATTAAGCATTAGTAAATCTTTTATCCCTAGGTCTCCAACTTAGTCCAAAAGTTGATTCTCTTAGAGTCAAGCTATGACTGACAGAACAAGGAGTATGGAAATCATGGGCTGTGGGGGTACATTGGCTGCTAGGGTTTGGAGACACAGGTGTTTGCTGTGAAAATGGGGAGAGCTGACTCATTAGGGCAGTTGGAAACTCTCTGAATTCCACTCCTTCTTGCCAGAGGCAAGTGGGAATGTAAGCCCTCCTGCTTGGCCAATTCTTCAGCTGGTCAGAAATAGTCCCTCAAGATCTATTTTTGACCCATCTGAAGCAGTATGGGGGTGGGCCAGTGCCTCCCTCACCATGGCTACAACATATTTTTAGAGTTGGACACCTCTTTTGTGGAGTCACAGTGGTTATAGTTAGGACCAACGGCGTCAGCTGACAAAAACGTCATGGAGCATAGTGACAGGGGGTCAAGATCTGGGTCTGCCATTGAGGCCTTCAGTTTATCCAGCTCTTTCTCAGTCAGCAGCTACAATAGATTTAGTCAACAGTTACAACCAGACGGGAACACCTGCATGGTTAATATGAAGAAGCCTTGCTTTAGCAGACAGTGGGATTGGTGGACTGTGGCTAAGGAATGAGACGAATGTAAATTTAGTGTTGGAGGTGAAGGTTTGGTCATGCCGGCTCCAGTCAGGATAAACGAACAAATTCCAGTCTGTGTCTGCTGTGTCATGACTATGGTAAAATACCACAGAGACTTGCAGACAGAGCCAAACCTCTGCCCTCTATAGCTGTCCCTTAATATGGGAAGAGAACCTGTTGGTGCTGAATTATCAGGGGCCTTGACATGTGTAGTATTTTTCAGGAGATGGCATTCCCAGAATTATATAAAGAAAAAATAATGAAACTGGGTATAATCTGAAAGGTTAGGTATGTTTTGAAGCATAGGAGTTGGCAACGAGCTGGTATAAGATGGTCCTGAGCTGGAGTTACTTAGGACTATCTTAGGACCAGCACATGACCATGTTAAACCAGCTCATGACCAACTAAGGACCAGCTTAAACCAGCTCAAACCAACTGCCATGCTTCAAAACATACCTAAGCAGCATGCCATGTTTTTCAACAGTCTGCCTTTTAAACTCTTTAGAATCACTACCAGCTCAAATTTTTATTTTCCTGCTTATAACTTTCTAACTGCTCAGTTTTATTTCTGATAAAAATGAATGGTCATCTTCTATTTAGAAAACCCTTTTTTTTTTCTTTTTTTTTTGAAAAAAAAGTCCATCTTCACCAGGGTTGATTTACAAGGTCCTCAGAAAAAGCTGTAAAAAGGATTTTCAAAACTGTTCTCCTGTAAAGCACTAAAAAACTAAAAAATAAGACAATGTTGACATTTCCAACCCATTTGTTCTGTTCTGTGATGCATTTCCGAGTGCAACACAATATTTAATGCAAAAATGCAAAAGCAGCAGTTCATTTTCAACTGTTCAGCTTTCAGTTGTGGGTACACGTGGACTTCGGTGTTTAGGATAGCACAAAAAAAGTGAGAACTACTGACACAAATTATGGTGTTTCTTCATGGAAAACAAACTAGGATAAAGGAAAATGGTTATATAATATATAATATTAGAATAACTTGGCATAACTTGACATTACATCATGTGAAATACACTGCTCCCCATTTTTAAGGTCCCCTGTATTTCCTTCCAATTTTACCTTTATTGTGAATCTTTTCACACCATGCAGCAGTATCAAATGCCTGAGAATGAGAACATGTTGCAAGAAGTGAGGTTGCATCTAATGCTCAGAGGTTCCATGTGCAGTTGCACACTTGACCCTGCTATGCTTTGATTCTTTGGATCATGCTTAGAACTGTAGATGTTGTTGCTGGGGTGCTTGACTCTATCATTGCTTGCAGCTGTATTTATCTGTAAATATATGACACCCGCTTGTCAACTCATAATGTATGGTATGTGAGCATGTTTGTGTGTGATGTTCATATAGGTTGAGCCATCATAATTCAGCTTGTTTCTTGTAATAACTAGCAACGGACTCAACTGACAAAATAATTTATATAAATATTTTTGAATATGTAAAATATTCTGCCTTCTGTATGGTGTGGACTTCAATCTGTCAGAATTTTTAAGGCTGACCATATGTGGTTCAGGCCTATTGTCTTGTCTGTACCACTTAAATCAGCCCTGTTCCAACTCTCATTTATTTTTCATCAGTGATTAAACAAATGCAATCTTCCTGTCTAAAATTTTGCTTAGATGAGAGAAAACAGAGACTAAGACCCTACTGATGGAGTTCTGTCATGACGCTATTATGGCATGCAGCTGGCCTCCATCCACCTGCCAATAAACAGATATTTATACAAGGATTTTTTCCATGCACAATTACAAATGTAGGTTTTATTTAGCCTCAAAGAATTTTCCTCTCCACAGCTCCCCTGAATATAGACATATTAATTAATAATGTGTGAGCTGGGATGTAGGATTGGACTTAATGGTATGCTGGTATGACTCATAACAAGCAGACATAGAAGAACACAGCAGTTGTTTCAAACTCATATCATCTGTTTATATTATACTAAACAGGACACATATTATTAGAAAAATATTATTTTATTGTTTTTCAAACTTCTCCATTACAAAAAAAACATAACCTGAAAAACCATCACAACTACCGTTATAACAGCTAGAACACTTTGTAAGGTCACACAGAATGTACAGCATATTGTGGTTTATAGTTTGTTCATTTATTATATAGTATATCAGTCAATATACTAAACTCTTGAGTTGTGTGAGGCACTTTGATTTCACAACTTTGGCACTATAACTTACCCTGACTATCCACACTCTAGTACATTTTAGGACATGGGGCAGCACCTGGCCTCTTCATGCTTTGTCAGGAGCGATATTCTGGAAAAGGTTTTAAAGCAGCTTCTGCACTGGTATTTCTTGATCTCAGAGTGGGTTTGTAAATGTGCCCGAAGGTTTGAGCGGTCAGCGAACGCACGACTGCAGTGGGGGCAGGAGAATGGCTTTTCACCTATAAGATGATTAAATGGTTAGAGTTAGATCTTATCATTTTACATACATTTTCAAAATGCAATGCATCATTTTCAAACTTCTTTTAGCAGCAGCTCACCAAACATGAAATTCACACTGTTATAACAGTTATTATAAATTAATGTATTACTTGCCATTTCTTTATGAAATTTCTTAGAAAATTTAAGTGAAAATTGTAGTAGTAGTAAATCCTACACCCCAACCCCCCTTTTTTCAGCATTACCCTCATGTCATTCCAGCCCTGTATTATATTCTTTCTTCCAGGAAACACAAAAGGTGATCTTAGACAGAATGTCCTTGCTTCTGTTTTCCATACAAGGAAAGTGGATGATGATTTAAACTACTAAGCTCTAAAAAGGACAGAAAGCACCATAAAGTATCATAAAATGGTCCATACAACCTGTGTACTATATTGCAAGTCTTCTGAAGCCATACAATAGCTTAGCACAAGGAAGAGACTGAACTTTGTAACATTTCCCTAAACTGTTTATCTCATTTGCGGTCACATATTTAAAATTGACCATGACATGATGTAAAAAAATCAATGGCGTTTTAGTGATGTCAAAAAAAGCTTTACATGTTTAAAGGCACCTTTTATAATTCAACACAAATAGAAATGGGATTTCAGAAGAAACAGCTGTCAGTGAAAAATGACTGCAATAGACAGTCCACCCAAAAAAGGTAATTCTTGTTCTTGTTTATCAATTCTGTCATTTACTCACCTTCATGTAGTTCCAAACCTTGATGACTTTTCTTAAGCAGAACAGAAAATAAGATATTTTGAAGAATGTTGGCAACCAAACATGTATGGTTCCCATTGACTTTCATTGTAAAATACAAAAAAGAAAGAAAGAAAGAAGGAAACAACGAAAAGTTAATAGGAACCAAAAAGGATTGGCTAGATAGAAATGCATACAGATTTGGAATGACATGAGGGTGAGTAAATGATGTCTTTATTTTGGTGGACTATTCCTTTAAGTTTTAGTCTATCCATTGCATAAAGCCTCATTTAACTTCATAACTTGTAATATGTTGAATAGACTCATTATATTTACTTCATACTGCTTTTTGAATCTAGTTTTTCTTCTTATGGAAAGTAGCATTGACATTCTGCCTAACTTCTCATTTTGTGCTTCATAGAAGTATAAAAAAATTGAGGTTGAATAAACAATGACAGATTTTTCATTTTTAAGTGTCATATACACTTTACAGCTTTCCAATACCAACCCAGGCTCATGAAAATATGTGTCTCTATATTGATTTCTGGAACATCGTAAATACATACCTTACTGCACATTGGTGGCAGTTTCAAAGTGAAATTTCCAGAAAGTGGCGCTAAAACACTTGTAATACGTGACCATGACATGTTTTTTATTACGTTGGTACAGGCACTGCTGCGTTTTTATGATGTTTGATGTACATATTGCGACTGTTCAGACTTCAAATATCTGGGGAGTGTTGCTAAAGGTTATTGTTCTTTCGTGTTGGAAATATCCCCCACACTAAACTCAACCCTAAACCTACATAGTGTTGCAAAATGCAAAAGTGATAAAAATGCATTTGTTGATACAGCTGTGCTATTTTAACTGCGTTTTGCAGATTTGAGCTGTTTTGTCGAACAGTTTCACAGGGTTCATAGCGGAGCTCTTTATCACTCAAGTGCAATGCTGTACCGCATAAGCTACTGCGCAAACCTACTAAACTGAAAAACTCATGCATATGAAGCTGTATATGTGATGACAACGTACAAAAGTATCAATTTTCAAATTGCGCAGGACGCTAAAATTGTTTTGAAGTCATAACATAAAATTCTGCAAGAAGTTGTGTCTTTAATGAAAACTCTGTACCTGTAAATCATACTTTGTGTGGAATAAAGTTTGTCAGTGTTTTACTGCCTCTACTGTTCATTTCAACTGTAAACTGCAGTGATTCGTACATATAGGTATGGTTTTTTTTTTAGTTTTACAGAAATGTATATAGAGGCACGTATTTCCAGTGAGCCTATGTTCCCAATAAATAAAGTTCATAACAAATTGTCCCTACAACTGTACATAGACTTCGAACATACCTGTGTGTGTGCGAATGTGTCCCTGAAGTAACCAGGGCCTAGAAAAGGCCTTTCCGCACAGTTTACACACACATGGCAGCGTGTGTGTCCTAATGTGCATCTTCAGAGCCCCTAGACTCACATACTCCTTGTCACAATACTTGCAGCTAAAGTACTTTTGGCATTGCCACTGACAGTGAATTTGCCTCTGGTTGGCCAGACTAGATAAGGTCAAGAAAGCTTTCTGGCAGTCAAAGCATTCGTCACCGCGCTCCTGACTGTTGCCAGTGGTGCTCAGTCCTAAAGGTGACACAGGGACATTGTCTTGTAGGTCTCTCTGGGAAAGCTGGAATGACCGTGATTTTGTAGACTCCATCATTGGGAGTGCAGGCGACACGTCTCGAAGGGGACTGGACGTTACAGGCAGGGGGTAAGTGACACCCAGAATTGCTCCATCCATGGGCAGACTTGGGTGCTGTGGGGGCACATAGATTCCTGAATTGATGTGGTTCATCCGCAGATGGGGGCTCAATGCTGAGTTCCCAAAACATGGTGCAGGAAACACAGTCTCATGGGGATGCAGTATTTTGAGCTTGGAGCTTGAAGATTCAATATGAATCACCTCTGTGGAGATATGTAATGCATATGATCAGGTCAAATGGTGTTCTATTCTTATGGCATAAAGTGAATTCAAAGACATTTGAATAAACAGCTAAATAAATTATAAATAATAATTCCCAACTTATTTCATGCAAACTGTTAAGAATCAGCTGGGTAACCTTGGATTTAATTGAAATTCCAAGCCTAATATGATAAGTATACAGTGCCTTTGAAGTATTTACAAACATTTATAAAGATTGTTTCGAATTTTGTTCCTGTTATCCACCTTATTTTTAATGTGAGAACGTGTACAGCCATTTTGTGCAAGGCTTCTGGTCTCATCTGCTTCCAGTTATATGCTGCTTCATATTGCAAATTAGTACATTACATCATGCTCCTTAAACACTTGAAAGGAGATTTCTAGATATAAAAAAAATAATAAATAAAAATTAAATAGCCACACCCAAATGCACACTATTAACTGAGCTAATTGTATACTGAAAAGAAAATACAAAAATAGTACACTTAAAATTTATTACAACTTATTACAATTATGTTTGAGATGAGAACATAATTATATTGTGTACTGTGCTGGGTTTGTCTGAAGAATCAAACTATGAAGAACCATGTTCTCATAGCACCACAGAGCCACAATGTTTACTTTTCGGGGCAAATCAGAACATAAATAGATTACTACATGTAAAGGAGAAAGTTTACAAATTGGCAATATATATATTCCTATAAAAACAATTTTATTGACCAATAAACATTAACAGAGAGAGAGAGAAGATCTTCAGCGGGAGAAAAAGGAACAAAAACAGTGGCATGTCAACAAAATGATACTATGATGTTAAAAAATGCCTTTGACTATAAATAGGAAAAAAAAATATATATATACTTTTTGGTGAAGATGTTACGAGTTGGCCAATAGTGGAGAACAAAACTATAGATTTTAAGGTACTGCAGGGTAAAAGCATCCTTAAAGAACACTATATCCCTCTTCAGCTTTTCTAATAGGACTCTCAAAGCCCCAAAGTAAGGGCTAACACAAAAGAGTCCCTCTTTTGTGAGAGATTGTGCACCTGCTAAACTCCAGGCACGTTTCTGATATCTATTCTCAGTCTTCGTACGTTTCTCATTATCTACTCATCATGACTGTATAGAACATCTGTAGTTGATCATACAGACCTATCACGAAGAAGTTTCATTTCAAGCAGTAACGGCTGTGTGACAGTCTATAATACTGTATATCTGAAATATTTATTTATTTATTTATTTTTTTTTATTCATGTGTACTGATCATGTTTGCATGACATTATATTAATTGAAAGCTACATGCAATTTTTTTTTACTTTTTAAAAAGCCCCAACCAGGGAAATATTAATATTAGGATATAAGAAATCTTAAGGTTTCTGCACCAGTTATTTATAAGCATTTTATAAGTCATGCCCATGTTAACTAGTTTGTAAAAACTGTACGATTTTGTGAGAGATTGTGCACCTGCTAAACTCCAGGCACGTTTCTGATATCTATTCTCAGTCTTCGTACGTTTCTCATTATCTACTCATCATGACTATATAGAACATCTGTAGTTGATCATACAGGCCTATCACGAAGAAGTTTCATTTCAAGCAGTAACGGCTGTGTGACAGTCTATAATACTGTATATCTGAAACATTTTTTTTATTATTATTTTTTTTTTAATTCATGTTTGCATGACATTATATTAATTGAAAGCTACATGCAATTTTTTTTTTTTACTTTTTAAAAAGCCCCAACCAGGGAAATATTAATATTAGGATATAAGAAATCTTAAGGTTTCTGCACCAGTTATTTATAAGCATTTTATAAGTCATGCCCATGTTAACTAGTTTGTAAAAACTGTACGATTTCCAGATAAGTCAGAATGTTATTAATTTATGATGCAAATCATTTAAATCTTACTTTCAAGTCATTAACATTCATAAGCTATATTGTGAATGTGAATTTATTTTAAAATTGTACTTAAAATTTCAACATATGTTCCTAATATTACTACGATGCAAATATCGAAAAACTTCAATATGATATAATAGAATTATAATAATCAAACTATCAAACAAACAGAAATGTGAAACTGTAGTTCTGTGAGGCTACAAACAGCTTTCACTAACTTTAACTAGCTAGACAAATGAGAAACGTAATATTTAGTTTGAGTCGGAGGTCTGAAAATAACTTACCGTGTTTTTTTGAATCCAAAACACCATAGTCAGGCTTCTTGTTAGTGAGGTGTTTCTTCACCAAGAAAGACCTTGGCATCGTATCTTGGGTCTTTTAAAGAAAATTACTTTTGCTATCTGACTAGCGCAAGAAGGTCTGCACGAGCAAGAGTTTTAAGTGGGAGATGGTGTGTTGAATAAATAGCTGATGCTTGGAGGTTGTCTTTGCGCCACATTCTCGAGTAGAGAAGAGAGAGTCAGGTGCAGGCTAGACGGAAATTATCATAGACATCTTGCTCAACCAATCAGAATAAAAGGACAAGTGTAAGAGGGCAGAACCGTGTTTGTGCCGACATACCGCAGCAAACAGGTGCATACGTGCGATTAAAACAGCCGAACTTTGTTTTAATACTATTCTTTTCACGCACACTTTTTATTAGACAACCCATTGAGAAAAATTGTTATATTATATATAACATATAATTATTGTTTTATCCAAACAACAGAAATGCCCCACAGAAACGTCTAAAATCTTAATTTAAATGTAAAAAATAAATAAATAAAATAAAATAATTTAAAGAGCAATATGTTGAACTTGCTCTTCATTTATATGCTTTCTGCTGGATTGAGGAGACAAGTCTTGTAAAACGTTTATTTTAGGATTTTTAAGACTATTTTTCTGTGCTGTGTTTCTCGAACTTTTATAACCTTCCCATATTTGTTACAAATGCAACATTCCCAAACCTTTTAATAAATGTCAAACACAAAGTACTCCACTTCTGAATATGTTTTAAAAGTAGGTGGGTTGTTGTCATACGAAAACAAGAATTTTGTGCAGTATTTATTTATTTATTTACCGACCACAACTGATCCCCATTTTTTTTTTTTTTTTTTTTTTTTTTTTTACATTTTAATTTAAAATGCTAACATAATGTATAGCAAATATTTTAATTCAGGTCAAAACTGCAAATAAAATTGGAAACAAATACATATTTTTGTTTGGGTTATCAATCTGTCCATTCATTCGTTCGTTCGTTTATTATATTTTGTTATGTAAATTCTTTATAATTTTAAACAACTTCAGGAGGGTGGCGCTCATGTATGATAGTGATCTTATGCTGTAGCTCGTTTCTGATTGGTAACTTACTGTGTTGAAATCTTGTATTTCTCTCTTTTCATTAGTCAGTGCTGACGTGGTTACTCTCTCAAAATTCCCACGAAGAGTCATCATGATATTTGCAACATCTCAATTCGACAGAAATGAGGATAGGACTTATTAGGTTACCAGTATACCTTCATTTTAAATCAAAATGAAATGCTTTTACAAATTAACGTTCTTAAGAGATTCTGGACATTTAATGAAAAGGGAAAGTCCACACCTGTATTCGACATCGCCATCTAGTGTGCCTTTAGTCTACTTACATGTGCATCAACAGCGATATTTTTTCTGTGCGTTTAATTTTTTTTTAATTCTGTTGATACATGTTTCCATTTTTTTAAGCTTGTTAAAGCTGTAATTATTTACCAAAATATTTAAATACTGTCATTGTTTTCTCATCATGTTTTTTCAAACCAAAACAATCTTCTTTGATGCAAGTGCAAGGTCACTAATATGCCTATTTGTTGTTCCTTGAAATAAAGAGATTGTATGGGCCCCCGCACAAAAGTGATGTGTCCCTTCCACCCTCACAGCGTACAAGAACAATCTTAAAAACAATGATGAAGAAGAAGAAGAAGAAGAAGAAAAGAAGAAGATGTTTTTCTTAAAGTCATGTTTAATTCAGTTATTTCATGTTTAGCCTAATTCAGAAACTCTACACATTATTACTCTACATTTTTTTCCTCTGTGCATTAAAATATAGCATTGCATATTCATGTTTACAGTGCTGACCAAGCTGGTGGTCAAGGCATTATTATAAAGACACACTAGTAGTTAGAAATTGCACTGCTCAGCTGAGGGCACTAGAGGGGGGGCAGAGTGTAGGCGAGTAGTTCAGTACAGTCCTATAAATTTGAAATGGGGGGTCGGGGGTAAATCTCAATATAAAATAATTTCTACTCCAGCAGATGCTGGCCACAATTATTGGCCCTCTTTAACACATTTTGCAACCTCCATTTGCCAAGATTACTGCTCTGAGTCTTCTCCTATAGTGCCTGATGAGGTTGGAGTTTCTGTAGAGTTCAGATGAGAGGCCTGAACGGCCATGCAGAACCTTATTTTATGTTCAGTGACTTTTTTTTTTTTTAATTTGATGTTTGTTGTGTATCAATGTCCTGAAATAGGTTTCAGTGTGAATACTCTTTGTATGAAAGCAAAGATTATTATTATTATTACATTTTTTTTGAAACCCTCCTAAATAATTCTCCAGCTGTGATCCTTGGAAAGTCTATGCCCACTCCAACTATTCTCCTGGCCATGCATTAAGACAATATAGACATGCTCTCTTCCAGGCACCTTTGTAATATCTCTAGTTAATTAGACCTTTTTAATTAATGCCCTGATGGTGGAAAGGGAAAGTTTCTTTAGCTATATAGCTTTATCTATTTTCTTACAACCACTTTCTCTTTTGTGAAGCTCAACAATATTTTGCTGCACATCAGAACTAGATTCTTTGGTTTTACCCATATGAATAAGGCAATTTGGCCTTTTTGTTTCCTCATATTTGTACTCCTGCAAAAAGGGAAGTCATAGCTGGACAAATTGATTCGGTTCCTTGTCACTGATGTGAAAAAAAGCAACATTTAATGATTTTCCCCACCACTTTCAGTTGTTCTACATCAAGGTCAGATTTTTGCGAATTTGTAAAATGTATGATTAATTTTCACAGCCTTCTTTGCATACATTTAACAGATGCCTCAATTCCAGTACACAAAACTTGTTTCTCACACTGCAATTAACCACTAAAATTAGAATCCTGCTCAGTTTCTTACATTTACATTTACTCATTTAGCAGACGCTTTTATCCAAAGCGACTTACATACGTCAAGCGATTTGTCATAAAGAAGCAAAACGACCTACGAAGTGCTCAAATTACCATATAACAGGCATTGTTCAAATAAGTACAAGCTAGAAAGGGAAAAGAGTAGAAAATATATATATATATTTTTTTAAGTCAAATAGTGTCGAAAGAGATGGGTTTTCAGCAGTCGCTTGAAAGTTATTAGGGAGTTGGCATTCCGGATAGCGGTGGGAAGATCATTCCACCAGCCTGGAACGGTGTAAGAGAATGTTCTGGAAAGTGATTTTGTGCCTCTTTTTGATGGCACAATGAGGCGTCGCTCACTGGCGGATCTCAGAGTTCTGGAGGGAGTGTAGATTGGTAGCAGTGAGTGGAGGTAGGCGGACGCCGAGCCCGTGGCCGTTCTATATGCAAGCATCAGTGTCTTGAACTTGATGCGAGCTGCAATTAGGAGCCAGTGCAGGGTGATAAAGACAGGTGTGACATGGGCCCTTTTGGGCTCGTTGAATACCAGTCATGCTGCTGCATTCTGAATCATTTGTAGAGGTTTGATTGTGCATGAGGGAAGACAGGCTAGAAGAGCATTGCAGTAGTCCAGCCTGGAGATGACCAGGGCCTGGACAAGAAGCTGTGTGGCCTGCTCTGTTAGAAAGGGCCTGAGCTTTCTAATGTTGTGTAGGGCAAACCTGCAAGACCAAGCAGTTTTAGCAATGTGGTCTTTGAAAGTCAGCTGGTCATCAAAGATAACACCAAGATTTCTGGCAGAACTTAAGCAGTTTTAGCTTTCTTTTTCAGTTTCTTTTTTACAGCATAATGTACTGTTCTTACTATAATAAGCATATAGAATATGTATTGAAAGTTCACTGTAAGGTCACAGTTTAAAAAAAAAAAAAAAAAAAAAAAAAAGTGTGTTACCAGAGTTTGACTCAAATGAACAACAAAACAAATTTGGTCAATACTCTAATTATCCTGTTTTTTAGGATAGTGTGAGAGGTGTTGCAGACTGAACACTGAAACAACCTTAAAAGTAATTTGTTTAATAAAATATGCAGTGTAAAACAATGCTTAAACAATCATAACTATAGAAAGCATTTTAAAAAAGGTCATTAACATTTTTGCAACCAAGAGGAGAAAAAAAAAAAAAAAAAAAAACAAAAAATAAAACACCTGCAAATATACAAAATGTTTTTTGTTTTTTTTTTAAAAAAACGTGCTTTTCAAAAATGGTAAATTTACAGTATAATTCATGCTTTCAAACTTTAATGCCAACATTAACATAAGGTAACAATGCTGAAAGAATGCTCATTTTGCAAAAAGCATTACATAAAATATACGGGAAAACATCATTGAGACAAACATCTTAAGCTGTATTAAAGCTTCTTACCTACTGAGCAATCAGAGCAAATATTCAAAGTCTTTTCAACTGGGAGCTTTGTTTAAAAAGGGGACAGGAGGGGAAAGGGAAAGAAAAAAAGAAAAAGAAAAGAAAAACAAAAAAACAAAACTGCTCCCATGAAAAGAAAACACTTCAAGTCAGAATATTTTTGTCTATGCTGATGCAGTGCTATTATTCCAGTTCCAACTTTAAACATAGTATGCAAATAACCAGGCCATAAAGTGAAGTATAAAATTCTCATATTTTTGGATTTATAAACCATCAACGTGCCTCCTGCATAAAGCATAAAACAAACAAACAAAAAAAAAATATCTTAATCCTCTCCTCCTCCAAACATGTCTGCTAGCTTCTTAAAGCGTGGGCCCCACTCATTGAGGAAGTCATAGTCTTGGTCGTGTCCTGAGCTGGAAGAGTTAAGGGAGCTGAGTGAACCTGCATCTGAGCCTCCTCCTTCATAGTCAAACACCAGAAGAGAGTCGTATGGGGGTGCTGTGGGGTCATTATCTGCAGCCTTCAGATTCTGTGGTGTGGTACAAAGATTTGTGTTATTGCCATACTTTCACCTTGTTACAAAAGTTATAAACAGACTAAGATAGTAACACATCACTTACATCATCAATAAATGTCCCAATCTCCTCAGGGTTGGCTGGTCGTGGTCTATACTGCGGCGCTGGCAGAAAGGTGGGAGCCACATCATTTCGGAACACTTCAGGTCTGTTGTCCAGGCCACGATGCAACACACTCAAATCATAATCCTGTGCAGAAAGGGTGTTTGATATCAAAGAACTGCAAAGAGGAAACAAACTACTACACAGCAAGCAGAAAGAATTTAGTATAGTCTCAACCCAGAAGTCAGCCTTTGCAGCAGGACTAAATGTAAAATGTACTTTTAGACATTTAGCAGACACTTATCCAAAAAAGGACAACGGAAACAAACAAGAACTAACAAAAGAATAACATGCAAGCACTATTACAAGTCTCAGCCTAACACCATACACGTAGCAAGTAAAAAAAAAAAAGCAAGCATTAGAAGCCTTCTATTTTAGAATTATTAATTCTATAATAAACAAAAAGGAAGAAAAAAAAAATTTTTTTTTTTTTTTTTTAAAGAAAACAATTAGTTTTTTTTTTTTATATAAAGAACAGAACTAGAATCTAGAGTGTGCTAGAGTTAGAGGGTCAAATAAAGATGGAAGAAATGCATTTTTAGCCAATTCTTGAAGATGGCTAAGGACTCAGCTAAACAATGCCATTGAACTGAATGGAACAGGGGAGACAAAAAAAACAAAAAATAATAAGAAGAAACGAAAGTAAATCACTATGTCAGGATAAGAAATAGAAGGAAGAATTGTCAGGTCATCATTCCGCAACAGAGGCAGATTGTACGGATATTTACCACCAACTACAGGGCTCGATGATTTGGACTGCACCAAGCATTCATGTTCTAAAACGTCATTGGTGCGGAACCATTACGTTATTATACTTAGTCTGTAATCAGAGGCCAGAAACGCCTCTTCACAATGCATGAAATATTGGGAGAATGAATGCATCTCTGCGGGAAACTGTGTTTTCAGAAAAGTTTACATATTTTCTTTTCATCTAGCATCTGTATAATGCATTACAATGCAGTGTTAATAATCGTAGTGCAGCCTTTTTGTACAGAAGTGACCAAGGAAACACTAACTCTGCTTAGCGTTGAGCCCTGTATAAACTTTAGTTTGTCAAAATATACGCACTCACTTACTAAGTGCTTCTCTATGATTTAGCAACTTCCACACATTTTTCCCATGGTTTAGACATCAAAAATTAGTAGACTGGCGTCTTCGGTAGCACATTAACCTCGCAATCCATGCTGCTATTTACATACGAGTATTGCCGCAATGGCCACTAATCCCGGTAACTGACCAGAATGTGACGTAGGTGCAAACCCTCTATTGAGTTTCAAACTGATAGACTCTTAAAGTCTTTCAAATTATAAAAACCAACCTGATCGTCTTCGCCACCGCCTTCCTCATCATAATAGTAGATGTTGTCTCTTATGTCATCCTCAGGAAGGAGGGGTTCTTTTTTGGTACTGTTTTTTCTCCTCATGAACAATAGCAGAAGGAGGAGGAGCACTGTGGTACAAGGAACACAACAAATTACAACAGCAAACTTTAAGAAAGTTCAGTAGTGATAGATGAATAAACAGACTGAAGAGTGACTAAAGAGGACAGAAAACTGGATTGCTCTTATGGAAGGAGTCAAGTAAAAACTTTGAATGCATTTAAAATAGCATACTATAATGACGACTCCATTTTTGCAAATAACTACATTTGCTAAAATGAGTAGTATACAGAGCAGCCACAATTAATTTTTTAGCCTCATTTGATTTGACTACCAGGAGCTAGAACATGTACACATACATAATGAATGGGAGAAACTACATACACAGCAGAGCCAAGATTCCTCCCAGGATCCCAAGAACTCCAGATAGTGGCAACCCTGATATACGCACGTCACGACACAGGACTTCTTGTCCTGTGCACTCACACACAGTTGCCTGAATGGAGCTGTCCTGATACAGCTTATGCTGATCATAAACTCTCAGGACGATATTGTAGACCCCCTGCTCCAACTGGGTCTTGAGTTGCAGATAAACACCAGTTACTAAAAGAAGCACATTATAATAGTTAGACATGTCAACACTACCAGCCTATTATTTAAACATGTAAAACAAAAGAAAGAGAAGAAATTCTCCTCAAAACATTAGTAAATGCTCACATGTGTCATTCATTGAGGTGGACCAGTTTTTACTGGTTTCTCCTTGGGTCTCAACGCTAAAGGGTGCAGCAAAAGGAGGTCCGTCTTTGTCCGTTATAGAGAGAAGAACCGGGGCTGATCCACGATTGCAAATGCTTATCTCTCTTTCATTAATAACAGGAGGGTTGTCATTTACATTCTCCAATTCAATTAGCAGGGTTCCTGTGCCAGTCGCAGGAGATGTTGCTGTACGCAAATCACAAAAATTTTAGAAAAATGCTACGCTGCCAAGAATTCCTTCTACCAAGAAACACAAAATTACCATCATTATCCACGGCCAAAACGGTAGCTCTGTATTTGCCGTCTTTCACATAGGCAGATTCTCTATCCATAAGGTTTCTGACTTTAATTGCTCCAGTATCTGGAGACACACTTAGCCAACCAGCAGGATCATTACCCATTCTATACCTGGAAGAAGAAGAAAGCAACCATACAGGTTAAAACTAGAAGAATAAGTTACATGTTTGACCAGTCTTGCCTGAAAGTTAAAAAATAAATAAATAAATAAATAAAATAAAAAAATAAAAAAATTGAAGTTTAAAGCAAATACAAGAATGCTGTGTTTTGAAGGTTGTGTGAAGGTTGAAGAGATTTGATTGTGGGAGGGATATAGGCCTTGCCATGTAGGTAGAAAGCTGCTAATGTGGTTCCCAGTAGTTACACTAGTAACGTAAGGCTAGGGTAAAAGACAGCCAAATGCTTTAAGCAAAATTTATGAACAATCAATGCAAGTCTATTGGCTTCATGTTCACTATAAAACCTGGTAACTTCTAGAAAAATCAGTCAGGAAAAAAACAAAACAAAAAAAAAAAACAAAAAACAAAGTTGCATTTCTTACGTTATCTTCTGCGCTTTTCCAGTGTCTGGATCAGTGGCTGTATAAATAACTAATTCCTTATCAACTGGTGCATCTTCAGATTTGTAAATAATCCTCTCCTTTGGATTGAACTCAGGTGGTTCATTTACATCTTCTACATTCACTGTGACTGTGGCAGTGGAAGTGGGCAAAGAACCAACAAAAGGATCATCATTCTCAACAATCACAGACAGAACGTATTGCTTGGTCTTCTCAAAGTCCAGGGGCTGAAAAGAAAAGAATGCATCTTTTACTAAGGTATGGCATCACAACCAATTGCCTGGGCAAATATATGAGCAACACACAGTACCTTTACAGTGGTGATAATGCCCTCCAGCTGGCTGGGTCCAGTACTGACATTGAAAAACCCACCCTTATCACCACTAATAATACGATACTTGGTTGACCAGGCAGATGATCCAACTTCATCTCCATCAGTAACTGTAAGTGTGGCCACTACAGCCCCTACTTTATTCTCTGGCACAGATACGATGTGCTAAAACAAGGAGATGTACGGTATGTGAATAAGTATTAAGTTCAAACATCTATAAGTGGTATAGTATAACATTCTGAATACATAAATATACATTACCGAGGTTTGCTCAAACTGAGGTGCGTTATCATTGCTGTCAGTAATTGTAATAACAGCTGTGCCAGTGGTTGAAAAACCTTGTCCTTGCCCGTCAGTAGCTACAACTAACAAAGTATATCTGGGGTATTGCTGAAAAGGAAGATAACGGATGAGCTTGTTTACACAAAGTCACTTTATCATTACTTTGAGATTCATCAAATGTCAGTTCTCACCTCTCTGTCCATGCCTGGTTCTCGCACACGAATGGTTCCAGTTGAAGTGTTGATATCAAACAAGTTTGGTTTTGGCAACGGCGGCTCTTGGCTGAAAATTGTATAGGTGACTATACCATTGTGCTCATTTGGGTCGTCTGCATCAGTGGCTGTGACCGTCATAAACTCATAATCTTCAGGGTGAGAATAAAGACTAATTAGGTGGTAAAAGATGCAGAGGCATATGATATAAAAATAGCATTTTACTGAGAAACTGCACCATACACCTACCTTTTCCAGCAGCTTCATGAACGCGTCCATTAAAAGGGTTTTGAGTAAACACAGGCTTATTATCATTTTGGTCGCTCACAATGACCTCAATAGGCATTGGTTTTTCTGCTATATTCACACCAAGTCCTGTAGCATGCGCTACAAGCTAAAAAATAAGAAATTTGGGCATGTTAGGGGCAAATACAGAATGAGTTTCTTTAAAGTCTTTTAGTCCATATCTATTAGCTTTAAGACCCTAATACTCAGATGCAGAGTTGTCAAAAGCACCGACTTTACCAGTCAGTACTGAAAATAAAATTAAAAAAAAGGGATGATACCAGCATTTTCCGCTACCATTTGAGCGCTGTTAAATCCACTCACCACCCAAAATGTGTTTTGGCCTGCATTACCTATCATAAGCCCAAGTAGATCACAGACTCTTTAGGCTCATTTGAGATGAGCAAATTCTATGCAGAACTGATCACCAGTGATCTCGTAGGTATCTGTTCTATTTCGAGAGGTCAGAATTCTGTCCGTCTTGACTGCACTTATTTCACTCCTCCCCTCAGTGAAGTCGCCTACTCTCGCCTACATTTCAGGTGAGGCAAGGTGCATCTCAAACAAGCCTATTGTTACCAATGTAGCTACAATCAATTTAAGCTTACTATGCTTTTAGGAAACACAGCAGAGCTTAACAGGGCTAAGTTCTACATATTCACAAATTCTCTTATGAAAACAAAAAGTGTAGACATGTAAATAAGAGATTATTTGTGCAGTATAAAGCTTTTTCAATTACTTTTAATTAACTTTGTGAGATCAATGAACTACAGCAAGATGAATGACAGCTTTCCAGTGATAAGGGGAGTGCCCATTGCGCTCTTTCTAGGCTACAATCCATTTAGAATTTGAATACATTCACTCATGGATTCACTCTTTGATAACCTTTTATCCAATATTGCCATATGCCACCGTGTTGCGTATACTACATCAGCTAACTAAGTCAAGGTGAAGCAGCTGCTTGCTCAGTGAAATATGTCGGTAGGCATGCTGCACGCGTCAACACATGCCCATGAGTTAACATATGTATAGCATTATTTTTTCCTTTCACCATGCAGCAAAATCGTAAAAAAAAATAAAAATAAATAATAAATATACATTTTATCAGTTAAAGAGTTTACTTTCATTTAACTGTTAATCAGTCAATATGACCATCCCTAGACTAAATGAATCTTTAGTAGATATACAAATTTAAAATGTGTTTAAAAGTCGCATGCAAACACATGAAAAGAAAATCGTCAGTTTTAAAAAATGAAGAATGATCAGACAGTTTAATGCTGAAATACATGAACTACTAAATGTTAATTTTAAACGTTGAAGAGACTAAAAATTAACTTACACTGTATGAAGCTTTTTTCTCTGTCGAGTGGCTGAGTCACCATGAGATTCCCTGACAATCTTTCAATAGTAAAAATCCCCTTTGGGTCTTGATCCGCTCCTTCACCTGTGATGCTGTATACCATTTGAGTTTCCAGGGCATAGTCTGACTTTATCTAAATACAGAAACAATAACAGTACAAAGTCAATGACAAACAAATCTCTCTATCATCCATCCAATTTTGAACAGTGCTTTCATGATTTTCACTCACCTGGACCAGCTTCATTGGGAAAGGACCTCGGCTGTTTTCAGGTAGATTAAACGGAGGAATAACCCAACCTCTCTTTGCTCTCTTTAGACCAGTTGAAGACTTTGGAAAAGTCAGTACCTGATCAGAGGGCAATTCCATCTAAAAAAAAAAACAAAACAAACAAACAAAACAATTAATAATTAATAAATAAATAAATAAATAAATAAATAAATAAATAAATAAATAAATAAAGACATATTAAATAAGTCTGTAAAAGACACCAAACTACAAACCACTGTGATTACAATTAAAGAGCACACATTTTGTAATGCATGAAAAACAGTGTCATTTGCTGATGTCTTTGCATGACCCAGGCAACTTTTGAAACTTTTGAATATCAAAATGTTTACTACAGCTACTGACTACTAAAATTGTTCTGGTAAAATGTGTATAAATGTATAGGGAGTAAATGTTTGGGCCGCCATTTAATAAACCAATTTATGGTAATTTGAGAACTCTTTTCCTAGCTGGATGTACATTCATCCACCAAGTATAATAAACGTAGCAGAATACAGACCAATGTTAAAATTTAGGAAATCTTGGGTATTAGGTTTTAGCACTGCATAAAACATCTGTGGACTCATTTTGCGTTTATGAGAACAATGGGTTGCGACAAATCACATCAGTATGGACCGAAAATGAAAAGAATTTAACATGTCCTTAATAATTATTGTAAACATGCACAAATTAATGACCATAAATTTGAAGTACCACAGTAAAGTACCACACAATAACTGACGTGTCCAGTAGAGGTCAGGCTTGCACTATATTGCACAACAGTTTCTTGCATGAAGTGTGTTTGTACCTCTGGCGCGGAGATGTTCATGACCGTATCCATGTGATGTTCCTTATGATGGTGGACATGCTCAACTTTTACAGATACAGTGTGCTTCTTGCCATTGGAGTCCCAAGCGTGCACAGAAAACACCTTGTGGCCTTCATGAAGAGTCACTTGTCTCTTCAGCGATACAGTACCATCCGTGTTCACCTCAAACCGCTTGTCAACGGACTGAAAGAGCGTTCTTGTTCTTCCATCGCAGTTATTAAAAGTTACTGAAAGTTAAAGAACACAGTCAATTTATGACGCTTACAATTTCAATCCATCAAAAGTTTCAAACCAATAAACTAACAGATGTTGCTTTAAGTTGCCAAGTTCATTTTTTGACCCACAATATGGATTGCTTAAGTGATTCATTGTAATAATGAGCAATTTATAATAAAGCGGACAACCGGTATTCATTTGAAAGAACAAAACACTGACTTGATGGAAGGGTTTGAGTCTGACTAGCTATGCTATCATCCATCTTGATGTTTGGGAACGCAATCGTGTGAGGCATTTATGGGAGGTAATTATACCAAATCATTTTAATGACAGACTTTGGCTCAGGCATTTCAACGCGATTAAAAAAAAAATATTTTAAAAGGTGCGCAATGACATTGGTGCACGTTTTTTTTTTTTTTTCCTTCTTTTTAAATTGCACATTTTAATATTTTGTGCGCATCTTGGCATTTCCATTCTGAGTTTACTAATATACACGTGGTTGGAAACAGAGCTACTGACGAGGCTTTGAGGGTACCCCAAACAACAACAAAATATGGGAAGCACTGCATTCCCGGTCTTAATAAAGAAATTCAATTCGCAATATAAAGTCCTATGTTTTGCATGTGTGATATAGCTCACAGGCATGCTTTATGTCTTACATTTCTCAACTTCAGAATATTGCTTACTGCGTCAATCGTTTTACCAAAACTACATAGCATAATTAATTTAAACAAACACTTTCCCACTATGCAGAGGTTTTGCAATGGCAGTGCTGCCTTCCATTAGCTGTCTGAAAGGAAGTGGTGAAACCAATCAGCCCTTAAGAATAAGCCACCATTAGTGGGACACTGAAAGGATGCTTCCTGCAAGATGTACAGAGATAAACTACAGATCAATTGCAATAAGAAACCAAATACCAGTTAAAATCTCTTTTTAATGTTTTTAAAACTCAAAACGTTAGTATAAATGGATAAATGAGTATATGGAAGCATGACGCTATTCCATACGAAATAGTTCTAGATAATTTTAGATAAAAAGGATGAGGAAGAAAAACATAATTTAACATCTAAATAATCCACCCTCCCAATCATTAAATGTTTTAAATTACTAAATGCAGGCATGTTGTGAGATAAGGGGATAAAAATCAAAACTAAAACCACATACAACCTTTTTTCATGGAAAGTACCTGACTGACGGTACAAAAAAGAACTAGAAATAACTAGGATAATATTTCAAAGACTGAAAATAAGTGAAAATGCTGAATGTTAAATTTGTTGATCCAAATCTTCTGGTCCCACACCCACAGAAACTCACTGGATGAGATCATCTAAATTAGTCACATTTCATAACACCTGCAAAGTCTCTGAAAAAAAAAAACCATGCTTCAGTAAGCACTTAAACATGATTTTTCAGACACTTTGATTTAACTCATGACCTCACATCCTGACATACGAGAGACCTAAAACGTGGTTTAATTAAAAAATTACCGGTTCATCCTAAGTCAAAACCGAAAAACAACAGTTTACCTCGATGACTGGTGGTGGAACACCAGGAAAGACATTTAACTTCCCAGCAACAAAAAAACAGTATCTACACGCAGTTAAAGAACGCTTAGCTATCAAAAGGTTAAAGTACAGAGAGTGTTTCAAGAATTAAAATATGAATTTTAACAGGTCCAGTTAAATAATGTTCTACATTCGGCAGCACGGACTTCTGACTAAACCCCAGCCACAAAATCAAACTTGAGATGAGACCAGATTTAAAGGTTAGCATTGAACACATAGCCTATAACGTTCTTGAAACCGAGTTAGTGTACTTTGCTATTTTTTTAATATTCAAAACATTTAAACAACGTTCAGTTGCTTTAGCATTTCAAAGAGATTTTTTTTTTTACCTTTTCCTAGTCTTTTTCCCCTGTGAAGGTGATCTCTGTGCACTTCAAAAACGAATAACTCCGACTCAAACCCAGGTGTACATGTTGACTCCTCCGCATATCCACACGACAATACCTGGTAAAAATAAATGAATAAATCAAATAAGAAAAAGGTGTAACAAACGGAAGTCTTCACTGTCCGAAACTGCGCCATTTTCGGTATATCACTCGACGATCAAGGAAAAAAAAAATCTCACCTGACAAAGGAAAACGATAACTCCCAATCGCAAGATCCTCACACACGCCATTCGACACTCTAAAAGTCTTGTAAAATCCTTAAGCCTTTTAATCCTTCGAAGTTTTTAAAGTATAACACAGCTGTTCCTTCCGCACTCTGAACAGCCGCAAATTGAGGAAATGGTCTTCAGCAGGTAGCTTCGGATCTGACGCAGCCAGGTGACCTCGCCCATCCGGTAATTACCATGTCCAAATATGGGTATGTGTGATTTTTAGACACTCCTATACAGGTAAAAAGGGAAGATTTAGGTGTTCGAAAATCCCCGGATTAGTGAACTATGTGTGAAATATGGAAACTGTTCAAATGTACAAGACCAGTCGCTTCTCAAACACCCTAGACTAGAGATAACATCTCACTCATCTCTTGTGCAATTGCTTAAATGAAAAACTCCATTCATGCCTTTAACACTGAAAAATCCCCCTGACACAGGCTGCTTTGATGCAGAAATGGATTAGGAATCATACATCTGCTGGTGGATTTAGAGAACTAGTTGAAAAACAAATAATACAAAATATATTGTTCCTGTTAATATGAAAATGCATATTCTGGTAAGGAAAAAAGTTTATAGACTCCACCTACAAAATGTAAACTACAATATGAAAAATAAACAAATTATAGAACACTTGAGTAAAATGTTAATTTGTAGGAAATAAACATATATACCTTGCGTTTGTGCTCATAGGCTATATAGTATACAAATAGTGTCTGTTCCCAATGGATCCCATTCACATGTGGTCATGTGAATTCATGTCAGAACAATTTTAGATTTAGCTTCCAGTAAATCATATTGTACATCTTCCATAGTAGTTTACTCATTCGATCAGTATTTCTTGTGACCCTGATGATTTACTTAACGGTTGATGCAATGATTATGACTTTCTTAGAGTCATCAGGCCTCTTCCCCCAACAATGTCACAATAACCTCCCTAACAAGGCATATAATGCTGACTTTGTATTATATTATTAGCCTTAATATATTTATTCATTTCACAGATTACGCGGATATCTATATCTAATTGCGAGTGAGAGAACAGAAAACAGCATGTCTGCCAGTGCCCTTTGTTTACTTTCTGATGCCTCAGGCCCCCAAGATAGCCTGGGATTCATAAGCCAAGTTTGATCATGAGTTTCAAATGTGATCATAATGCCATTAATACAAGCATTTTATTTTTAACAATTCTTGGTCACAATTAGTCTAGTTTCTTAAGCTGCCTTATCTTTTCTCTTTTTTTTTTTATAAACAACAAGATGAAATGGCTCCTCCATTATCATTGTAATTATTTTTCAGGAGAGAATATATCTCAGTTTCTGTTGTTTTTGTCAGCATAAGGTCATTAAACAAACCCGTATATACACACAAAACCAACCTTATTTTATTATTATTTTTTAGTTTTACAAATTAAGTTTTGCAGGATTAATGTTTATGACCTGTTTTCAGGTCATACAATACTGGGTCACTCTTACTGTGAGAGTTTGGTTCTTCTCACAAAACTCAAAAATATGAATGTTATTCAGCTGACCTTTAAAAACCCTTACAAAGGAACACATTGTATTCTTTTCATCCTTGAAGAAGTCATTTTTTTGTGTGCCATTAAAGTGGGCTTTAATGTGTCTCTCTAATATCTCTCTTTGCATTACTTTGTAGTAGAAGGTCATTGACTTTGTAGCATGACGACAACCCTAGTCTAAAAGAAAAAAACACTCTTTGTCTGACATATTTATATTTATATTATATGTATATTAACGTTTCTTAAAACAAATAGAGTCTATAGTTTCAGTGTGTTTCCTCAGTATGTGAATTTATCTGAGCACCTAGGAAAGGAGACAATGAATATTTTGTTAATCATTTGTTTGGAGTCCGCTTATCTCAGGCTGTAGATAAGCCCCAGAGGACAAATATTGCAGGAGAAAACATTATATGCTCTGAGTAGAATGTGACCAATGCCTGCATACCGTTCCCAGACTGAGCCAAAGACTGTTCTGAGTGGCGTATCTTTAAGAAAGAGAGAGATATTGTTTTTGGCATAGGAACTTTTTTTTTTTTTGCTTGAAAATACATCTTCATATTGTCTTCAAACTTTCTGTTTTTAGTTTGATTTAAGTGTCATGAGTGTGTTGCTGCACAAAGTAGCCTTGGATTTGTGTGCCTCATTGCCAACTTGATTTCAATTTTTAGGCCATGACATTAGCTCTGAGTATATGTAGTTATTTCGACTGTTTTGACTGTGTTCAGACTTATTGTACTAATAAAAATGTTTGTTGCTACGAATAAGCAGTGCACTTGGAAAAGGGACATACGCTACGTGACCTTTTTTTGCTTAAATTGTATATGCCTGAAGTCTTAAAATACTATTTAAACATGAAGATAAATATAACATTTTAAAAAACATTAAAAAAAAATGTATGTATTATAAAAATGAAATATCAATTCAAATACGTCACAACTGTGGACTTTGAAATTCTTTCAAAAAGTCAGATTTCCAAGTGTTCTTTCAAGCACAAGATAACTATATTGTTGCTTAAAATGTTTTGTAGATAATAGAATTTCACTACAAAGTGTATCAAATCATAGCAATGCAAAATAAAAAGCAGCCCATGATAAGTCTAAGTGCAGCCAATAGTATTTTAAGCTGAATCACTGAAATTGAAGACGAGTCTTTGTTGAGTTGAGTGCCTGTGCCATTAGTTTTATGTATATCCACAAACAGCATTCAGTGTGAAATCATTTACACTGGTTAATACAGTACATGTGCACAAGGTCAGCAGTGGAGGCCTGAGTTAATGATTACGCAGTACTGTTTTTGTTCAAAAAGACACTGTGCTCTGTCTGTTGCAGCTGGCAGTTGAAATGCGGTTTGCTTTCATTTACTGCTCTGCTCTGTTAGGAAAAAAAAAAAAAAACTGCGACCGAGTGTAAAGAGAATTCTTATTTTAAAACACTTCAAAAGTGTTGTTTGCAAGTATAATCACTTCAACCATTGTCAGCTTTGTTTTGAATATAATAGTAACTAGGATTTTCCAGAAAAAATAAAAAATAAAAAATACAGTCTAAAGAGGAATCTTTGAATGTCCACTGAGCTGTGTTATGTGCTTTTAACAAACAAGTTTGGAGATGTTCGTATGTATAGCTTACTTTCAGTCTTAAGTTCAGGTAGTCTCGACCAAGTCTTACTGGAAATGGCTGACAAAGCAGAAACCGAAAAAATGGCTGTCAGTTCTCGGGAAGGGATGACATCAGATATTTAGAGATAAGCAATTTGTTTATGTTTCAAGACCACAGCGGACACTTTTGATTTATAATATCCTAGCTGTGTGTGGGTTTAAGCTCCAAGTTTCTCACATACACATCTGTATAAATGTAATAAAATGGCCCAGACTGCACAATAGCCACATGAAAACTCATGAATTAAGATTTTGATTTGTTTTGTTTTTGAAAAACCTCTCTTATGCACAACAAGGAAGGAATAAAGAGGAATCTTTATGTCCTCTGAGCTGTGTTATGTGCTTTTAGCAAACAAGTTTGGAGATGTTTGGTGAGTGTTTAAAGGCAGGGCGAGGTGCTGTAAAAAAACTGTGGGGGATGGTAGCTTATCTCGCTATGGAGAAACCAGTTCCGCATTACACTATCAAAGCCACTCATCCACTTCAAAGTGCTGTGCTTCGATACTATGACTCTTCCACTCAAATCAATATTTCCTGTGTGAATAATTATGAATGCAATTGTATGCTATTATGAGAGCTTTTAACCAGCGCAATGTGCAACATGTTGCTTATTTGTTAATGGGTATGAACTCTAATAAACTTTGTCAACATGTACTCCAGCTCCAATGCTCTCTTCTCCCCCTTCACAATGATTGACTTCTCACGTCCATCAGCCTTAAAAGCCCATCATTGTCCAAGGGCTTTTAGGCTCCATGAAATGTTTATGCTTGTACAACTTTCAGTATCATATTTGCTTGTGGTGTCTTGTTCATAGCGCATAATGACTTCTCTTCCCAGATTTGGAAGAGAAAATAGCTGCAATGCCAAACTGTCTGATAGCACCTCGGTTTCGGAGCCATAGGACAAGACTGGTCTTGTGTTGCGCAGGGCCTTTTGTTACTTAGTAATGCGTAAGAGGACCTCCCATCTCCTACTGAGCCTTATAGCTAGAGGCATGTAGTTGTCTTGTGACTTAATGCCTCTGTAGATTAAACACCCTCCCCCTGAGTCAATACTATAGTCTGCTCAGTAGCAGAACAGTCGTAGACAGTCTGACAGTGCTATTAAAGAATAAAAAAGTATAGCTGACTTTCAGTTTTAAGTTCAGGTAGTCTCGACCAAGTCTTACTGGAAATGGTTGTGACGTCACAAAGCAGAAACCGAAAATACGGGGCTGGCTGTCGGTTCTCGGGGAGGGATTTCATGACATCAAATATTTCGAGATAAGTAATTTGTTTATGTATTAAGATCACAGCAGACACTTTCGTTTTATGATATCCTAACTGTGTGGTTTTAAGCTCCAAGTTTCTCACATACACATCTGTATAAATGTAATAAAATGGCCCAGACTGCACAACAGCCACATGAAAACTCATGAATTAAGATTTTTTTTTGTTTGTTTGTTTTTGAAAAACCTCTCTTATGCATAAAATATATATGCTAATCTGGTGTACAAGGTTCATTTATACTATTATCAATGTTAAAAACATTTTTGCTGCTTAATATTTTAGTCTATATGGTGATAGAGTACAATCTAAAAGGTTAGGTCATTAAATTTATATGAAGTGATGCTGAATCGTGTATCATGCTTTCCACAAAAATATGAAGCACCAAACACTTGAACATTAATTACAGCAGTTTATAAGAGTCCAAGCTCAAGTGACACAGCGCATTTATCCACAGCATTTGTTGATAGTAAACAGCCCTGCTTGACAATCTCTTTGTCCCCGGGATATAAAATAGGTGACACATTACTCCTCAGACAGGCAGTAATGATTAGGGTGGGAGGACCAAGGTCCTTTCAAGGTAGAGCCTGAGGTTTATCTGAGCAATCCCACCACACCCCAAATCTCTCCACTTAGCCCCTACCTAAATTTTTATTGTTAACACACATTGTGGGTTTGCTGTGTCAACCTCAGTTAATGGCCTGGTCAACAAGTACAATGCAAATTAATGACCTAGCTGGGTCATTCCTATTCTGGAGTACCTTTTACAGTACATAATAACTTTAAACCAATAATATGTTTGAGTGAAATGTAGGAAATTAGGTCATCAAATCTAATGCTGCAGTTTTCTTGTGAAAAATGATCACTTCCTTGATGATGATGTCATATGAAATTGGCTTTTATTACTTAAATGGAATAAGTTTCAAAAGACGATCAGGGTGGAAAGTGATATTGGAGACAGGAAGACCGATAATTTCATTACATATATAAATTATAATACTATATTAACAAGAAAATGTTTTGTTTGAAATATTTTTATTAGAGAAAAAAAAATACTCTTTTAGTTTTGCTTTTAGTTAAGTAATATTGTAACAATGAAAACAAATGATTTCCATCTTTAAAAAAAACTTTACCAGAATTTGTTTTACCATTAAAATATGTAAAACGGGAGTATACTGCATAGGAGGATTTACCCATGTAGCTGACTTTTGTTATGACTTTATACTGTTTGTACAGCCAGTAGAGCAGCTTGTATAAAAAACAAGTCTGCTTTTGTTAGCACCGACAGTGGAGATTGCATGCATGAGGTATCTGAGCACTTTTGAACTGGGCAGAAACATGTGGTATGTGGGAAGTGTATTCAGTCTTCATCTATAAACAGGTTTTTCAAGCTCAGGCAGGTTGACAAAAACAATGGAGCCTCATTGTGTAGGCAAGAGACTAAAAACCTGTTGAAGAGGTGATTCAGGGTCTCATAGCACTGACACATCACTGATAAGACTTACTTGGAAAATAAATCATAGTAGGCCTAGTTTGTTTGCTACACTTTTAGAAAAAAATTATAAAAACTGCTACTGGGGTGGTGCCCTTTCAAAAGGAACCTTAAAGACACATATTAGTACTGAACTGATACATATTTAGTTGCCACCCCAATGACATAGTTTTTGTACCTTTTTTTGAAGTGTATATATGACAAAATATACAGATGAAAGGACAAATAATAGAAAACAGTTACAACACTTTTTTAAAGTCCAAACTGTGGAGGTAGCACAATGTACAAAACTGTATTTTTGCACAGTATTACCTAAAAAATATGAGGAAGAATCATTTTAAACTTTAACCCCGTCCCGTATACGGGATGCCTACGTTTAGTTCACCATATTACAAATAAATCCTAATCGAATCATGACAAACTATATATCGTTATAAAGGTCTAAGACTAAATAGATATTTTACCACTGTTTTGTGTTACAAATTACGTAGGATTAATAATAGATTAATTTATGACAAGAATTAAGATGTAGATCAAAAATCTACATCATAACAGAAGTTCTGACCTTTGTCACAAAAAGACTTTCTTTGTTGCCTTTTTCCCTATCACACTTTAGATATCATAAGAAATTATGTATCAGTTGAAAACTTAAAATCTCAAAATTCATCCTTTGAAAACTATTTTAACTATTAAAAATGTACAGGAATGACAGTAAAAGGGTTAAAAGTTACATTTTGTGTCATTTAAGGCCTCTCTCAGTATATTATGTTAGGTTAAACAAGCATATAGTCTTGCTTGCTGTCTGCTTCTTCATAATCTGATGATGTTGTTTTGTACAATATGTATACAATAAGTATATGTATACAACATGTATAATATCATGATCATAATATCATGATTTTTCAAAAAAAAGTTTACACAAGTATTTTCATTTACTGTTTCATTTATCACATACAGTGATACAGCATTGACATTAGCTTATATATGTAATATTTGTCTTTGTGGACTGTTATTTTAATTGTACCTGACTCAACAGTACTTTTTGAACAGTACTTATATCTTTTATCTGACCCAACTACTTTATAGAGTTTTTTAATATTAGTATGAATAGCTGATAATGTTTTAGCTATTTTCTAATGAAATGAGCAAAAACATTGTACAGTTATTTCCATTAATCAAATTCAGACTGATTGGGACAACACAAATGAATCACTTTATATCTTCTATGATATTTTGTTCTCATTGAAAATGTATGTGGTTCTCATAAAAAGAGATGACTAAGATCTATGACGAAAAAGGCTAACCCAGGCATTAATACTATACTTATTTTAAAAGTTTGATTTAACAGATGTTTTCCATAACTTTAGTTCTAAGCATTTAAAAAACAAAAATAAGAATAAGACTAGGCTCTTTATGACTAACAGTGCAAGAGTACTACTGACATCTAGTGTCCAAATTGTATGCAAGACATTTTAAACGGCTTTAAAAATAATCGAGAATAATTGCTTAAAAACAGATCTTTTAACCCATATTCTGAATTGTGTATTGCACTGTATAATGTTTTAGGGTTGGAGGAAATGTAAATTTACCAGAAAATGTAGTGATAATTTTCTGCCAGAACATTATCTGTGTTTCTTCAGATTTTTTTCTTACAGAGTATACAAAGTTCACAAAAGTTTTAGCATGCCAGAATATCATGTTATGTAAATGTAATTTGTATAGCACAATAGACAACGTTTCAAAGCATCTTCAAAAAAAAAAAAAAAAAAAAAAAAAATTATCATAATCATTACCTGAATGCAGTTGTCCACATTTGGTGAGATTTGGGTGATAGTATAATTTACATTAATGTACATTAATGTACAAAACTTTTCACAATGCATTTTTGGTAAAAATTGTACATTACATTGTGGCAGCTGGTCGAATGTGGCAGCTGGTGTACGTTTCCATGTTTCATGGGGATATTCTATAGGCGTAATGTTTTTTATACTGAATAAACCGTATTTTCTATCGCCCTACACCTACCCTACACCTAAACCTAGCCCTCACAGTAGACTGTGCACACTTTTACTTTCACAAAAAAAAAAAAAAAAAAAAAAATAATAATAATTCTGCATGATTTATGAGCCTGTTTCCTCATGGGGACCTAAAATATGTGTGTGTGTACTTGGTATTTATCACATTATTCACAAGGATAGTAATATTAGTAAATTTTGACCTTGTGGGGACATTTGGTCCCCATAACGTGATAAATACCAGGTACACACATAGACACACAAGCCCCCTGGAGGTCTATACTGACTTCAGAAAATGTGATCTAGGTGATTAAGGGAATAAATGACCTTGAGTAACATTCCAAAGATTCTGGAATATTTAACAGCTGCTGACTATCTTCTTTCTCAGGAATTCACAATATCTCTGTTGCTTTCCATCTTCTTTTTCTGTCTGCCTAGTGGCAGGAACTCAGAGTAGTACATTTGATGCAGTCACCCTATTGAATGAAAACTTTACCTATATTTTGTTTCATTTAAAAGTCCTAAATTTCCTCTTTAGCTAACAAAAGTGGGTCAGAAAGGAACCACTCATTAGCGTTTATTCACAATCAGTGTTGGGAAGGTTACTTTGGAAATGTAATAGGTTACAGATTACAAGTTACTTGATTTAAAATGTAATAAGTAGTGTAACTTTTCAATTACTTTATTAAAGTAATGTAACTTATTACTTTTAATTACTTTTTGATTACTTTTCTAAATTTCTAATATTTTCAACTGTTAATCATTTTGAAACATTTAAACCAGGCAGAGTTAACCTTACAGTAGCACTCAACACTGATCACTGTCAGACTTTCAAAATCCTTCATCACTTGAATTAAGATTATAATAAGTAAGGGATAACATACATCTTTATTTTGCGATAACAACTGGTACATTATCAACAACATTATCCCACTTATTACACAACTGCTTGATAGATTATTTAGATGTTTCGTGTCAAAATAATTAGACACGAAACACTGATCTGAGCTGAAATATTTGAACGCAAAGCTTCCATGAAGAAATCAGTTGCTAGCAAACGGCAAGTTCAAACT